>NC_092054.1:82934936-83064359 GCF_003086295.3 Arachis hypogaea
CAGCCTTCCTTTGGTGCTAGCCTATGCACCCTTCTTTAGCCCCTAGCGTGGACTCTAAGCTTTACTTATGTTTTCCTGTATTACCACCGGATACATAAACGCCACAGGCACTTAACTGGGAGAACCTTTAGATTCGAATTTATCTTTACTTAAATTCCAGAAGTGGTGCCTAGAGTTCTTAAGCGTACTCTTTTGCTTTTGGATCACGACTTTAACTGCCCAGTCTCAAGCTTTTCACCTGACACCTTCACACCACAAGCATTTAGTTAGGGATAGCAACTCAATTAAGCTTTTTAGGCTAATTTTTAACCCTCCTAACCATTGATCTCAAAGCCTTGGATCCTTGCTTCTTGATTTTTTTTTATGACATTCTTTTTCTTTTTTTTTTTTTTCTTTTTTTCTTTTTTGCTGTTTTTTCTTGCTTCAAGAATCAATATTTTTTATTTTCAGAGAATCAATAATACTTCTCTAAACTCTTTGTTCTTTCAAGAGTCAATACACTTAACTTCAATATCAATCATGCACTATTAATTCATACATTCAGAAGATAAATGCAATACCACCACATCAAGATAATTGGACTAACTTATGATATAACTCAAAACTTATGTATCTCACTATTTCTATTTCAAATAATTTTTCTTTTAAGCATGGTGAGGATACAGAGGATATCTTATAACTAAAACAAAACAAGGAAATAAAACTAGAAAAGAACAAAATACTAAACGTGATCATGAACTTAGAAGAGAAAACAAACAGTAAATTAAAGCACAATGAAGACAGAAATAAAACAAATAGAGGGATAATGGGACTCAACAACCTCAGTGCTGACGGTTGCTGCTTCCCCTGGAGAATCCAATGGAGCGTTTGAGCTCCACTATGTCACGCCCTTGTCTCTACTGTTCCTCCATCAATCTTCTCTGATCTTCTCTTATCTCCTGAAGGTAGTGGCATGCTCCGGGTGCTCCACTCTCAGGTGATCAACGCTTGAGCTCAGCTCCCCTATTGAGACGTTCAGTTGATCCCAATAGTCTCGGGAGGAAATACATCCCTTGAGGCATTTCAGGAATTTCTGGTGGAGGTGGTTGCACGGGTTCTTACTGTGGTTCATGTGCCGGCTCTCTCACATGCTCCATCTTCCTCTTCGTGATGGGCTTGTCCATCTCTATAAGGGTATCTCCATCTATGCCAATTCCAGCTGAACTTCATAGGCGATATATGAGGTGCGGGAACGCTAACCTCGCGTTGATGGAGGTCTTTTCAGCCACTTTATACAATTATTAAGGTATCACCTCATGTACTTCCACCTCACTCCCGAGCATAATACAATGAATCATTATTGGTCGGCCAATGGTAACTCGAATCGGTTATTTGTGGGGATGATAGAGCATTGGATAAACTCCAACCATCCTCTGGCCACAGGCTTGAGGTCAAATGTCTGCAAGGACTTGATCCAATCTTTGGTCAGAGTCAACCCTTCTAGTGTAAGAGTGTCGATCTCCAAGAATTTGTGGCAATTGTAGTGCCACTCTCACACTTTTCAAGCTGAAATCCAGGAGTTACTCTCTCACCATGGTGCACCAGTTCTTGGGCTTTGGGTTCACACTTGTATCATAATTTTTGGTGACCCAAGCATTGGCGAAGAATTCCTGCACCATTAGTGTTCTGACCTCTGAAACAGGATTGGTCAGAATTTCCTAATCCCTTTTTCCAGATCTCTTGTTGGATCTCCAAATATTCCCCTTTTTTGAGCTTGAAGGGGACCTCGGAAATCACCTTTTTGTGCTTTACCACATCATAGAAATGATCGTGGTGTACTTTGGTGAGGAATCTCCATGATTTCCATGGTTCGGAGGTGGAGATGGGACCTTTCCCTTTCTCTTCCTTGAGGATTCGCCGGACTTTGGAGCCATGCTTAGGAATGGTAGAAGTAAAAAAGCAAAGCTTTTACAACACCAAACTTAAGAATTTTGCTCGTCCTCGAGCAACTAGGAACAAAAAAAGAAAAGTGTAGAAGAGAGAAAGGAATGATGGGGATAAAGGGGGAAGAAGGCATCGGCCAAGTGGGGGTAATGTGGAAGAAGAAAGGTGTGGAAAGTGTATAGGGTGAGAGGGAGAGAGGGTTTAGGAGGTGTGTGTATGAAGGGTTGTAAGATGGGGTATATATAGGGTGGGGATGGGGTAGGGTTCAGTTACGAGGGAGGGAAGAATGGGTGGCAAAGGTTTGAATTTCAAGTGGGTGGGGTTGGTGGGGAATTAAAGTAATGGACTTATGATGGATTTGGGGAAGAGTGTATATGGGGAAGAGGAAATTAGGGTGTGGTTTTCAATGTTTAGAAAAGGTGGAGAGAGAAGAAAGGTGGATAGGTGGAGATTCCTTGGGATCCACTGGCCGAGAAGCTTCCAAACTTGAGCAGCCTGCCCCTTACCTGGCGTTCAATGCCAAGAATGGGCATTCAACGCCCATATGGGGGTCAAAATTCAGGCCTTGCTGCTCCCTCAAGGGCGTTGAACTCCCAGCATTGGTCCCTGACTGACGTTCAACACCAGACATGTGTCCCCGAGGGGCATTGAATGCCCAGGCTGCTCCCTTCCTGGCGTTTAATGCCAGCTCCTTGCTCCTCTATGGGTGTTGAATGCCCAGCTTCCTCCTTGTCTGACATTCAACACTAGCAAGGGACTCTTTCCAGGGTGTTCTGTTTTCAGTTCTGTATGCCTCTGTCATTGTTCTAAATGCTGCACATGATCACAAAGTCAAAAAGAAAAGGAAAACTATAGAAAATAAACTAAAAAAATGAAATCAAATGAGAAGAAATAAAATAATAGTACTCTACTTATGGTTGGGTTGCCTCCCAACAAGCGCTTCTTTATCGTCATTAGCTTGACGGACAGCTCCATTATGGAGGTAGATAGGGGCTCAGATCTTCACCCATCACAGTGAACTTTCTTCTTGTGCTCTCATGAATGAGCTCCACATGCTCTAGAGATAGGATCCAGTTCACAGTATGTGGCAGGACTGGACTTTTAGTGAAGGCAACTCTCATGCCAGGTGAGAGGTCTTGCGTGGGAATCTTCTTATTCCTCCAACCCTTAATTGGGTACCTTCTTCTTAGTACCTTCCTTCTCAGTGCTTAAAAATGGTTGCCCAACACCAAACTTAGAGTTAGTGTCTGGGGGCTCTATATAGCTCTGTACTGAGAGGGAGGGCTAGAACACTATGTGCTGCATAATGGTACCTCCTTTATCAGAGGGAGACTGAGGGCTGGGGATCTTGAACAGGATGCAGTCCTCATGCAACCTCAGAACTAACTCACCTCTTTCCACATCAATTATGGCCTTTGCAATAGCTAAGAATGGCCTTCCAAGGATGATGGATTCATTTCTGTCCTCTCCAGTATCTAGGACTACGAAATTTGCAGGGATGTAAAGGTCTTCAACCTTCACTAGGACATCTTCCACCATGCCATATGCCCTTTTCAGGGACTTGTCTGCCATCTCCAATGAGATCTTGGCATGATGCACCTCCAGAATTCCCAGCCTCTTCATCATAGAAAGAGGGATGAGGTTGATGCTTGAGCCAAGGTTACATAGTACTTTCTCAAAGGTGATTCTCCCTATAGTATAGAGAATCAGGAAGCTTCCGGGATCCGGTAGCTTTTGAGGGAGCTTCTTCTGAACCAAGGCACTGCACTCCTTGGCCAGTACCACAGACTCATCTTCTTCCTCCACCACCTCTGTATAAGAAGAGTTGGCCTTTAGCTTCCTAAGGATTGCTAGGAACTGAGCAATTTGCTCTTCCTTGGACTCCTTATCCTCATCAGAAGAGGTGTATTCCTCAGGTTCTGATGCACAGAAAACTTGTCTCATAACAAATTTCCTTCGGCAAATGTACCGAATTTGTCGTCAAGTAAAAACTCACAATAGAGTGAGGTCGAATCCCACAGGGATTGATTGATCAAGCAACTTTAATTAGATGAATATTCTAGTTGAGCGAATCCAGAATTTGAGTTGAGAATTGTAGAAAATAAAATGGCGGGAAGGTAAATGGCAGAAAAAGTAAATGCTAGAATTAAAGAACTGAAAGTAAATGACATGAAATTAAATTGCAGAATTGTAAATGGGAATGGGGGAATTGCTCATAAAAGTAAGTAACAGAAATTAAAGAGAATGGGTAAGATCAGAAATGGGGAGTTCATTGGGCTCAGGAGATGTTGCATTCTCCGGATCAATTTCATTTTCATCTCTTCCTCAATCAATGCACTCATTGATCTCCTTGGCAATCTTAAGTGATTGAATTACAATTTCTTGTAATTCAATCTCTCAAATCTTGATCAATAGCCAATTCCTTGGTCAATTGCTCATGAGAAGAGATGAAGTTTGGTCACTGATTATACCACATGCATTTCCCAAATCAAGTGTTGAGAGGATTATAGTCACATATCCATCCAAACCCAATTTGGTCCAGCATGAGAAAGCATTTCTAGCATGATCTCTTCATTTTTCTTTCAAGGTTCAGAAGAGATCCAAGTATGAATAGCTTCTTTTCCAAGATAACTACCCAATTGGATGAAGATCGAAAGCTTTCAAGTAAAATCAAGAGAAAAGATAGAAGAAGAATAATGAAAACTAGTATTGATCCATCAAATTACAACAGAGCTCCCTAACCCAATGAAAGGGGTTTAGTTGTTCATAGCTCTGAAAAATGAAAATAAAGATGGAGAATACATGATGAAACTAGAAGTGCAGAGAAAGTAAATACAGAGAGTAATTCTATGCCAAGAGGCTCCCTATAATTTCCAACTCCCTTTTTAATTCAAAGCTACTCCTATATATACTACTCTTCTGTTCTTCTAGTTGGCTCTTCAAGTCTTGGGTATGGGCCTTTGGATCTTGAGTTTGAAGCAGTTCTCTTCTTCATTGGGCTTGCCTTTACTTGCAGAGAGAAAGTGTGAAGTGGGCAGAGACTTTAGCTCAGGGCGTTAGTGGTGTTAACGTTCAGTGAAAATATGGGTTCGAGAACGTTAGTGACAATCACCTTTTTCACTAACGTTCCTCACCCAAGTAAGAGCCACGTTAACTTCAACGTTAGTGGCACAAACGTTGCCACTAACGTTGCCTCTATGCCCTTCGCACACGTTACTGGGACTTACCTTTCCCAGTAACGTTGAGAAGTCTCCCCCTTCCCTACGTTAGAGTCCACGTTAACTTAGTTAACGTGGCTCTTTTAACGTAGGCTTGCCAATCTTCGAGAACGTTAGTGACACTTACCATTGTCACTAACGTTCCAATGTGCCCCTATTTTTCACGTTAGAGTCCACGTTAACTAGGTTAACGTGGTTTCTAACGTGGCCATGCTAGCCATCTCCAACGTTAGTGACAAAGTTGAGTGTCACTAACGTTGGCTCAACATTCCCTTATCCACGTTAGCTTCTACGTTAACTAAGTTAACGTGGGAGTTAACGTGGCTCATGGTGGCATGTGTGGGCTCCTTCCAACGTTAGTGACAATGTTGGGTGTCACTAACGTTGGCGTCACCTCCCTTCTTCACGTTAACTTCCACGTTAACTAAGTTAACGTGGGAGTTAACGTGGCTTATTGGGGCTTGTGTGGGTTCCTTCTAACGTTAGTGACAATGTTTGGTGTCACTAATGTTGTCTAACACTTTGTCTTCTCACGTTAGCTTCCACGTTAACTAGGTTAACGTGGGAGTTAACGTGGCTTAATGTGACTTGGCCAACATTAGTGATAATGTTGAATGTCACTAACGTTGGCTTCCCCCCTTTCTTCTTAACGTTAGAGGCCACGTTAACTAAGTTAACGTGGTGACTAACGTGGCCACTTATGAGCTTGGTCCAACGTTAGTGATAATGTTAAGTGTCACTAACGTTGGCTCCATTTCCTTTCTTCCACGTTAGAGTTCACGTTAACTTAGTTAACATGACTCTTAACGTGGGCAATGATGGCTTCGAGAGCGTTATTGGCAATTACTTTTCTCATTAACTTTGCAAGTTACTCCCATTCTACGTTAGTGTAACTAACGTAGCCACTAATGTGGTTCTTCTTTGCTTCCTTTGTCCTGAAATCAAGCAATAAAGTGCATCAAAGTTCTAGTCCAAGTCATGGGAAATGCAACATCCAATTTGTCCTTAAATTCATGCAAAAATCCTCATGAAATCATGTAAAGTGCACAATGTATGCTTGAATCAAGATGTAAGTGAATATCTACCCAAAACTAGCTTATTTCCTAAGGAAATACATGAAACTACCCTAAAAACAGTAAAGGAAAGGTCAGTGAAACTGGCCAAAATGCCCTGGCATCACAACACCAAACTTAAAGCTTGCTTGTCCCTAAGCTAGTACTGGAACAAGAGAATGATGAATGGAATGCCAAGAGAAATGAGTCATTCTTGTGGAAGTCATGTCCCTGGTTTTATGGTGGTTTCATGCATAGCAACTTAGGTTCATTCCTGGCTTTCAGACCTTTATCATGTCCTAGAATACTCACTGTGATTGCATCCCATGAGACTTTTATTCATTGATCCTTTTGTTGTTATTTCAGGGCTTATTTTTGTTCTTAAGCTAAGTGCTCTGTAAGGGGGCAACTCTTTAAAATAAGCTTTCAGCTAACACTCCCGAACCAGTTGGTTCAAGGTGCTAGGTGTTGAAGCACCCCTAAGGACTTACTTGCTCAAGTCTCTCCCCCATACATACACACCACAGGCACATAGTTTATTTATTTTCTTTTCTTGAGACCTTGGTGTCCAGCACCTCTTTGGGATACTAAATGCTCTGTATTGAGGGTTACTCTTGATAGTGGACTTTCAGCTGATAATCCCGAGTTAGTTAACCCAAGTTACCAAGTGATAAGGCACCCCTAAGAGCTTATTCATCCAAGTAGATCCCTCATACAGGAGCACCACAGACACATGCCTCAAGATTAAAACCATTGGTGCCTAGCCTTATTGCTTACTCTTTTTCTTTTATTTTTCAACCTTTATTGTTCTTTCCCTTTTTCTTATTAGGATCTTCTTATTTAGCTAGTCTCATGGGGTGTTTCTCAAGCACAGTATTCATGACAGATAGTTATCTTCTCACCTTGTGGTTGAACCAACTTAGCTAACTTATGATCACACCATAAACTCATGAACTTACTCCATAGTATGAACTCCTTTCTGGTCTTTAAAAACACTCATTCTCTTTTCATTTGATTTAAAGGGACAAACATACAAGTAAGTAAAGTAAGGGTGCAGTGACATAAAGACCAGCAAACATAGACCTTTTCAACACAAAAAACTTAAAAGACAGAATTTAAAAAGGTTTAAACATAACATGGAAGCAAGTTCTATTTCATACAAGATCTTCCTTATTCAAAGCATAGAAAAAGATGGACCAAAGAAGGAACGTCACCACCTTTTACTCTTGTGGATGCCCAGGCTCTCCTCCTTGCTTGTTGATGAGCGGATATTTTATACGCTTTTTGGGGTTAATTTCATATAGTTTTGAGGATGTTTTAGTTAGTTTTTAGTCTATTTTCATTAGTTTTTAGGAAAAATTCATATTTCTGGACTTTACTATGAGTTGTGTGTTTTTCTGTAATTTCAGGTATTTTTCTGGCTGAAATTGAAGGAGCTGAGCAAAAATCTGATTCAGGCTGAAAAAGGACTGCTGATGCTGTTGGATTCTGACCTCCCTGCACTAAAAGTGGATTTTCTGGAGCTACAGAACTCAAAATGGCATGCTTCCAATTGCGTTGGAAAGTAGACATCCAGGTCTTTCCAGCAATATATAATAGTCCATACTTTGCACAAGGATAGACGACGTAAACTGGCGTTCAACGCCAGTTCTCTGCCCAATTCTGGCGCCCAGCGCCAGAAAAGGATCAAAAGCTGGAGTTGAACGCCCAAACTGGCACAAAAACTGGCGTTCAACTCCACAAATGGCCTCTGCATGTGGATTGCTTAATTCTCAGCCCAGCACACACCAAGTGGGCCCCAGAAGTGGATCTCTGCATCATCCATCATAGTTTACTCATTTGTTGTAAACCTAGGCTACTAGTTTAGTATTTAAACAACTTTTAGAGACTTATTTTGTATCTCATGACATTTTTAGATCTAAACTTTGTACTCTTTGACGGCATGAGTCTCTAAACTCCATTGTTGGGGGTGAGGAGCTCTGCTGTGTCTCGATGAATTAATGCAAGAAATTCTGTTTTCCATTCAAACACGCTTGTTCCTATCTAAGATGTTCATTCGCGCTTAACTGTGATGAAGGTGATGATCCGTGACATTCATCACCTTCCTCAAACCATGAACGTGTGCCTGACAACCACCTCCGTTCTATATCCGATTGAATGAGTGTCTCTTAGATTCCTTAATCAGAATCTCCGTGGTATAAGCTAGAACTGATGGCGGCATTCATGAGAATCCAAAAAGTCTAAACCTTGTCTGTGATATTCCGAGTAGGATTCAATGATCGAATGACTGTGACGAGCTTCAAACTCGTGAGTGCTGGGCGTTAGTGACAGACGCAAAAGGATGAAGAATCCTATTCCAGTATGATCGAGAACCGACAGATGATTAGCCGTGCTGTGACAGAGCATGTAAGCATATTCTTCACTGAGAGGATGGGATGTAGCCATTGATGACGGTGATCCCCTACATACAACTTGCCATAGGAGGACGTGCGTGCGTGAATTAGAAGACAGAGGAAAGCAGAGATTCAGAAGACAAAGCATATCCAAAACTCCAACATATTCTCCATTACTGCATAACAAGTAACCTTTAATTTATGCTCTCTTGGTTATTCGCAATTCAACTGATAAACATAATTGACTTCCTGACTAAGGTTTACGAGATAACCAAAGATTGCTTCAAACCAACAATCTCCATGGGATTCGACCCTTACTCACGTAAGGTATTACTTGGACGACCCAGTGCACTTGCTGGTTAGTGGTACGAGTTGTGAAAAGTGTGATTCATAATTCGTGCACCAAGTTTTTGGCGTCGTTGCCGGGGATTGTTCGTGTTTGGACAACTAATGGTTTATTTTGTTGCTTAGATTAGGAAAAATTTCTCTTTTTGTTTAGAGTCTCGTATTATTGTCGTGTTAAAATTTTAGAATCCTTATTTTCTTATTAAAAACCTTTTTCAAAAATAATTTTTCTATTAGATCCTGTGCCAAACTTTAAGTTTGGTGTTTTCTTGTTGATTTTTCTTTAAATTTTCAAAAATTTATTTTGGTTTTCAAAAAATTTTAAATTTAGTGTTCTTCCTTCATGTTCTTGTGTTCTTGTGAGTCTTCAAAGTGTTCTTGAGTCTTCTTGTGTCTTGATCTTAAAATTTTTAAGTTTGGTGTTCCTTGGTGTTTTCCCTCCAAAATTTTCGAAAATAAGGAGCATTACATCTAAAAATTTTAAATCTTGCGCTATCCTATTGTTTTTCTCTTTCCTCTTAAAAATCAAAAATATCTTTTCTCTCTATTTTAAAAAAACAAATTTTCGAAATATATTTCTAAAATTCAGATTTTTATTTCAAAATTTAAAACTTTTTTTTCAAAATCATCATATCCTTTTCAAAACTTCCTAACCACTTTCTCTCTCCTCAGTTTTTCGAAAATCTTCACTCAATTTTTATTTATTTTATTTCATTTTCGAAATAAATATATAAATAAATAAATAAAAATATTTTTTCTATTTTACATCATCTCCCTTTCTCCATCATGGACCTAAGTGGAAATGAACAGTCCAGGAGGACTCTGGGCATATTCTAACCCCTCTACTGCTTCATATGGGAGTAGTATCTGCATACCATCCATTGGAGTCAGTAGCTTTGAGTTGAATCCTCAGCTCATTATCATGGTGCAGCAAAGTTGCCAGTATTCCGGTCTTCCACAGGAAGAACCTACAGAGTTTTTGGCACAGTTTTTACAAATTGCTGACACAGTACATGATAAAGAAATAGATCAGGATGTCTACAGACTATTACTGTTTCCATTTGCTGTAAAAGATCAAGCTAAGAGATGGTTGAATAACCAACCTAAGGCCAGCATAAGGACATGGAAACAGCTGACAGAAAAATTCCTGAATCAATATTTCCCTCCAAAAAGGATGACACAGCTAAGGCTGGACATCCAAGGCTTTAAACAAGGAGATAATGAATCTCTTTATGATGCCTGAGAGAGATACAGAGAGATGCTACGAAAATGCCCCTCTGAAATGTTTTCAGAGTGGGTTCAGTTAGACATCTTCTACTATGGGCTTGCAGAAGGAGCCCAGATGTCTCTAAATTACTCAGCTGGTGGATCTATCCACATGAGAAAGACAATTGAAGAGGCTCAAGAGCTCATTGATACAGTTGCCAGGAATCAGCATCTGTACCTAAGCAGCAACCCTTCCATGAATGAAGAGGTTAAAACAGTAACTGCTGAACTCAGTCCTGTAAAACAAGCTGCTGAATTCAATCAGCAATTGGACTTTCTAACAAAGCAGCTAGCCGAATTTAAAGACAGGTTACAAGAGACAAGGATGGCTAATATACATATGGACGAACAGTTTAAGCAAACAAAGCAACAGCTGTCAAGGCAAATAGCAGAAGAATGCCAAGCAATTCAACTAAGAAGTGGGAAAACATTAAATACCCCACCTCAAGGCAGCAAAAAGCTAAGAAATGAGCAAACCACCCAAAATTCACCTGAGGACAGTAAGAGTCCAGGGAAAAATAATTCTGGCGCTAAAACACCAGAAAATTGGTGGAAGGCTGGCGCTGAAAGCCCAGACCATGGCCAAAACTGGCGTTCAACGCCAGAAACAAAGCAGGACTGGCGTTCAACGCCAGAAATGGGCAAGGATCTGGCGTTGAACGCCCAAAATGGGCAGGATCTAGTGCTGAACGCCCAAAATGGGCACAATTCTGGCGTTCAAACGCCAGGAACAGACAAGGAGTTGGCTTCTCACGTCACTCCAGCTTCGAACTTTGGCACTCAATTGCCAATGAGGTATCAGACACACACAAGTGCTGATGACAACCCCTCTAAAAAGGCTTCTTCAACCACTTTTGTAGGCAATAAACCTGCAGCAACTAAGGTTAAAGAATATAAAGCCAAGATACCTTATCCTCAAAAACTCCGGAAAGAGGAGCAGGATAAGCAATTTGCTCGCTTTGCAGATTATCTCAGGACTCTTGAAATAAAGATTCCATTTGCAGAACCACTTGAGCAAATACCTTCTTATGCCAAGTTCATGAAAGAGATCTTGAGTCATAAAAAGGATTGGAGAGAAACAGAAAGAGTTCTCCTCACTGAAGAATAAAGTGCAGTCATTCTGAAGAGCTTTCCTGAAAAGCTTAAAGGCCCTGGGAGTTTTCTGATACCATGCATATTAGAAGATAATTGCACCAAGACAGCTTTATGCGATCTTGGGGCAAGCATCAACCTAATACCTGCATCCACTATCAGGAAGCTTGGCTTAACTGAAGAAGTTAAACCAACCCGGATATGTCTCCAACTTGCTGATGGTTCCACTAAATACCCATCAGGCGTGATTGAAGACATGATTGTCAGAGTTGGGCCATTCGCCTTTCCCACTGACTTTGTTGTGCTGGAAATGGAGGAGCACAAGAGTGCTACTCTCATTCTAGGAAGACCCTTCCTAGCAACTGGACGATCCCTCATTGACGTCCAACAGGGAGAAATAACCCTGAGAGTCAATGATGATGAGTTCAAGCTGAACGCTGTCAAAGCCATGCAGCATCCAGACACATCAAAAGACTGCATGAAAGTTGATCTTATTGACTCTTTGGTAGAAGAGATCAACATGGCTGAGTCTTGAATCAGAGTTGGAAAACATCTTTAAAGATGTTCAGCCTGATTTAGAAGATTCAGAGGACATGAAAGAGCCTCTGAAATTTCTTCTGGAAGAGGAGAAACCTCCTAAACCAGAGCTCAAGCCATTACCACCATCCTTGAAATATGCATTTCTGGGAGAAGGTGACACTTTTCCAGTGATCATAAACTCTGCTTTAAATTCACAGGAAGAGGAGGCACTTATTCAAGTGCTAAGGACACACAAGACGGCTCTTGGGTGGTCCATAGGTGACCTTAAGGGCATAAGCCCAGCTAGATGCATGCACAAAATCTTATTGGAGGATAATGCCAAACCCGTAGTGCAACCACAGAGGCGGCTAAATCCAGCCATGAAAGAAGTGGTGCAGAAAGAGGTCACCAAATTACTGGAGGCTGGGATTATTTATCCTATTTCTGATAGCCCCTGGGTGAGCCCTGTTCAAGTCGTCCGAAAAAAAGGGAGGCATGACAGTGATTCATAATGAAAAAAATGAACTGGTTCCTACAAGAACAGTTACAGGGTGGCGCATGTGTATTGACTACAGAAGGCTCAATACAGCCACCAGAAAGGATCATTTTCCTTTACCATTCATAGACCAGATGCTAGAAAGACTAGCAGGTCATGATTATTACTGCTTTTTGGATGGCTACTCAGGCTATAACCAGATTGCAGTAGATCCCCAGGATCAAGAGAAAACAGCATTCACATGTCCATCTGGAGTGTTTACTTACAAAAGGATGCCATTTGGGCTATGTAATGCGCCTGCAACCTTCCAGAGATGCATGCTCTCTATTTTCTCTGATATGGTGGAAAAATTTCTGGAAGTCTTCATGGATGACTTCTCAGTATATAGAGACTCATTCAGCTCCTGTCTTGATCACCTGAAACTTGTTCTGAAAAGATGCCAAGAAACCAACCTAGTTTTAAACTGGAAAAAGTGTCACTTCATGGTGACTGAAGGAATTGTCCTTAGGCATAAAATCTCAAACAAGGGAATAGAGGTGGATCAAGCAAAAATAGAGGTAATTGAAAAATTACCACCACCTGCCAATGTTAAGGCAATCAGAAGCTTTCTGGGGCATGCAGGATTCTATAGGAGGTTTATAAAAGATTTTTCAAAAATCGCAAAACCTCTAAGCAATCTACTAGCTGCTGACACGCCATTTGTGTTTGACACAGAGTGCCTGCAGGCGTTTGAAACGCTGAAAGCTAAGCTGGTCACAGCACCAGTCATTTCTGCACCAGACTGAACGTTACCATTTGAGCTAATGTGTGATGCCAGTGATCATGCCATTGGTGCAGTATTGGGATAGAGGCATGACAAGCTTCTGCATGTCATTTATTATGCCAGTCGCGTTCTAAATGATGCCCAGAAAAATTACACAACCACAGAAAAAGAATTACTTGCAGTGGTTTACGCCATTGACAAGTTCAGATCATACTTAGTAGGATCAAAAGTGATTGTGTATACTGACCATGCTGCTCTTAAATATCTACTCACAAAGCAGGATTCAAAACCCAGGCTCATCAGATGGGTATTGCTTCTGCAAGAGTTTGATATAGAAATAAGAGACAGAAAAGGGACAGAGAACCAAGTGGCTGATCATCTGTCCCGGATAGAGCCAGTGGAAGGGACGTCCCTCCCCTTTCTTGAGATCTCTGAGACGTTTCCTGATGAGCATTTATTTGCCATTCAGGAAGCACCATGGTTTGCCGATATTACAAACTATAAAGCTGCAAGGTTCATACCCAAGGAGTACAACAGGATACAAAAGAAGAAATTAATTACTGATGCAAAGTACTACTTGTGGGATGAACCTTATCTCTTTAAGAGATGTGTAGACGGAATAATATGTAGGTGTGTGCCTAGAGAAGAGGCACAAAGGATCCTATGGCATTTCCATGGATCTCAATATGGAGGCCATTTCGGAGGTGAGCGAACAGCCACCAAGGTCTTCCAATGTGGCTTCTATTGGCCCACACTCTATAAAGATTCCCGAGAGTTTGTACGTAACTGTGACAGTTGCCAAAGAGCTGGTAATCTTCCCTATGGTTACATCATGCC
This sequence comes from Arachis hypogaea, assembly GCF_003086295.3. Taxonomy (NCBI): domain Eukaryota; kingdom Viridiplantae; phylum Streptophyta; class Magnoliopsida; order Fabales; family Fabaceae; genus Arachis; species Arachis hypogaea. Next base: position 82,948,841 of record NC_092054.1, read on the forward strand.
TCAACAAGGAATCTTAGAAATTGAGTTGTTTGACGTATGGGGAATTGACTTCATGGGACCTTTCCCACCATCATACTCAAACACTTATATTCTGGTGGCAGTTGACTATGTATCAAAATGGGTTGAGGCTATTGCCACACCCACCAATGATACTAAAACGGTGCTGAAGTTCCTCCAGAAATACATCTTTAGCAGGTTTGGTGTCCCTAGAGTACTAATCAGTGACGGGGGCACTCACTTCTGCAATAAACAGCTTTACTCTGCCATGGTTCGGTATGGAATTCGCCACAAGGTGGCCACTCCATATCATCCACAAACCAATGGGCAAGCTGAAGTCTCTAATAGAGAATTAAAGAGAATCCTGGAACGGACAGTAAATACCCGTAGAAAGGATTGGGCACGGAGCTTGGATGATGCTCTGTGGGCTTACAGGACAGCATTCAAGACCCCTATAGGGACCTCTCCATACCAACTCGTGTATGGTAAGGCATGTCACCTGCCCGTGGAACTGGAACATAAGGCCTACTGGGCAACCAGATTCCTAAACTTTGATGCCAAACTAGCAGGAGAAAAACGATTGCTCCAGCTAAATGAGCTAGAGGAATTCAGATTCATAGCTTTCGAAAATGCCAAGCTTTATAAAGAAAAATAAAAAAAGTGGCATGACAGAAAGCTGTCATCTAGAATCTTTGAACCAAGACAGAAGGTTCTGTTGTTTAACTCTAGACACAGGCTATTCCCCGGGAAACTGAAATCCCGGTGGAAGGGACCATACGTGATTACAAGTGTATCACCATATGGTTATGTGGAGCTTCAAGATATTGATTCTGATAAGAAGTTCATTGTCAATGGACAGAGAATCAAGCATTATCTTGAAGGCAACATTGAGCAAGAATGCTCAAGGCTGAAGCTAGATTAAAAAGCTCAGCAAGGTTCAGCTAAAGACAATAAAGAAGCACTTGCTGGGAGGCAACCTAGCCATGGGGCAACAATCCTCTAAGCATTTTGCCCTATTTTTATTTTTTTATTTTTTATTTTTTATTTGTTTATATAAAGTTCACTGACACTAAGGTGAGGAATCATTTACAGAAGACCTCGGCACACAAAACAGAGAAAAAGAGCTCACTGGCAAGAAAACGCCAGTAAAAGTGCATTTTGGGCGTTCAACGCCCAAAATGGGCATCCACTGGGCGCTGAACGCCAGTAATGGTAGCAATCTGGGCGTTCAATGCCAGAAATGGGCACCCACTGGGCGTTGAACGCCAGTAATGGCAGCAGCTGGGCGTTGAACGCCCAGGAGAGCAGCATTTGGGCGCTGAACGCCCAAAACAGGCAGTGTTTGGGCGTTCAAACGCTAGGAGGGCAGGGAGGAGCCAAATTCAATTTTTCCACACGTATTTCCATTCTAATTTCAAATTTTATGTTTCAATGCATGATTTTTACATGAACATGTTAAGAACCCTAATTTCAAAAAATCCCTCTTTCCAAATTCAATCCAACTCTTTTCAAATCTTTTCTGAAAACAAATCTATCTTTTTCACTCTAAAATCTTTTCAACTAATCCATATCTTTTTCAAATCTCCATATTATCTTTTTCAAAATTCAGATTTATCTTTTTCAAAAATCTATCATATCACTTCAAAATTAAACTATATCTTCTATCTTATCTTTTTCAACTCAATCTTTTTATCTTATCTTTTCCAATTTTTCAAAAACCCACCCCCCATCCCTTTAAATTTGGGTTCGGCCTCACTCCTCTTCCATCAACAATTGCACCTAGCTCTCCTTATATCCCTCTCCTTTCTTTTCTTTTGCTTGAGGACAAGCAAACCTCTAAGTTTGGTGTGTTTATCCGAGATCACTAAGATCATGGTTCCTAAAGGAAAACAACCCACTCCAAGAGGCAAGAAAGAGAGCGTTCCAAAACCACTTTGGAATCAAGGGAAGTTCTTATCTAAAGAACATTCAGACCATTATCTTAAAATAATGGGTCTGAGATCAGTGATCCCGGAAGTTAGATTCGATCTGAAAGAAGATGAATATCCAGAGATCCAGGAGCAAATTTGAATCAGGAACTGGGAAGTCCTAGCTAATCCTGAAACGAAAGTAGGAAGGAACATGGTCCAGGAGTTCTATGCTAATATGTGGCAGACTGACAAGCAAAAACTATCTGGAACTGCCTTCTATGAATTTTGGACCATGGTCAGAGGAAAGATTGTTCATACCACCCCTGACAAGATCAGAGAGATCTTAAAGCTACCTCAGCTAAAGGACGATCTAGACTCCTTCAACAGGAGGATGATGAGAGCAGACATTGACCTGGATAAGATTCTAGAGGACATATGTATCCCTGGAGCCAGTGGACCACCAACACAAAGGGTGTCCCAAATTAACTCAAGAGAGAGGATCTCAAACCAGTCACCAGAGGATGGCTAGACTTCATTGGGCATTCTCTGTTGCCTACTAGCAACCGTTCTGAAGTCACAGTTAAAAGAGCAGTGATGATCCATTGCATCATGATGGAAAAGGAAGTGGAGGTTCATCAGTTGATTTCAGCTGAACTCTACAAAATTGCTAACAAAAATTCTAAAGAGGCCAGGTTGGCTTATCCAAGCGTGATTTCTCTGCTCTGCAAGGACGCTGGAGTGAGGATGGGAATAACCGAGTATATCTCAATTGAGAAGCCAATCACCAAAGCATCAATGGAAAAACAACAAGAACAGGATGATCCCATCAAGAAGAGAGCACAGGAATTCCTCCCAGAGATCCCTCAATCTGAATACTGGGAGTATCTTGAAACGTCTGTTACTAAGATACGGGAAGCTATGGAGCAAATAATAAAAGAACAGAAGGAACACAGTTAAATGCTGACCTATATGTTTAAAGAACAAGAGGAGCAAAGGCGTGACTTAAGGGAATTGAAGCGCCAAAAGTCTTCTCTTGCAGGACCAAGCATCCCAAGGATCAGAGGAACCCCCGTTCCCCCAGAATAAAGGTTGTTAATTTCCAATTTCTGTCTTAACTCTGTGACAGTGTCCTTATAGAAGTTTACCTTAGGAGTCATATAATAGTAATTAGTAGCTATTTTGATTTTATCTCCAATTAAGCTATAGTTTAATTTTTCTCATCATCAGCAAACATGAATAAAGTAGTAGATCTTTTGAATAAGAGGCAATAAAATTTCGAGTTTTAATAAGAGAAATTCTAATTAGTTAAATGTGGTGGCAATGCTTTCTGTCTTCTGAATGAATGATGGAACAGTGCATATGTCTTTTGAATTTGTTGTTTAAGACTGTTAAATATGTTGGCTCTTGAAAGAATGATGAACATGAGACATGTTATTGATAATCTGAAAAATCATAAAAATGATTCTTGAAGCAAGAAAAAAGCAGCGAAGAACAAAGCTTGCAGAAAAAAAAAAGAAAAAGAAAAAAAAAGAAGAGAGAAAAAGCAAGCAGAAAAAGCCAAAAGCTCTTAAAACCAAAAGGCAAAGGCAAATAAAAAGGATCCCAAGGCTTTGAGCATCAGTGGATAGGAGGGCCTAAAGGACTAAAATCCTGGTCTAAGCGACTAAACCAAGCTGTCCCTAACCATGTGCTTGTGGCGTGAAGGTGTCAAGTGAAAACTTGAGACTGAGCGGTTAAAGTCAAGGTCCAAAGCAAAAAGAAGAGTGTGCTTAAGAATCCTGGACACCTCTAAATGGGGGCTTTAGCAAAGCTGAGCCACAATCTGAAAAGGTTCACCCAATTATGTGTCTGTGGCCTTTATGTATCCGGTGGTAATACTGGAAAACAAAGTGCTTAGGGCCACGGCCAAGACTCATAAAATAGCTGTGTTCAAGAATCATCACACTGAAATAGGAGAATCAATAACACTATCTGAATTCTAAGTTCCTATAGATGCCAATCACTCTGAGCTTCAATGGATAAAGTGAGATGCCAAAACTGTTCAGAAGCAAAAAGCAACTAGTCCCGCTCATCTAATTAGAATCTGAGCTTCAATCAAAAACTCTGAAATATTATTGCTTCTCAACCTATTAGTCTTCTATTTTATTTGTCTAGTTGCTTGAGGACAAGCAACAGTTTAAGTTTGGTGTTGTGATGAGCGGATATTTTATACGCTTTTTGGGGTTAATTTCATATAGTTTTGAGGATGTTTTAGTTAGTTTTTAGTCTATTTTCATTAGTTTTTAGGAAAAATTCATATTTCTGGACTTTACTATGAGTTGTGTGTTTTTCTGTAATTTCAGGTATTTTTCTGGCTGAAATTGAAGGAGCTGAGCAAAAATCTGATTCAGGCTGAAAAAGGACTGCTAATGCTGTTGGATTCTGACCTCCCTGCACTAAAAGTGGATATTCTAGAGCTACAGAACTCGATATGGCATGCTTCTAATTGCGTTGGAAAGTAGACATCCAGGGCTTTCCAGAAATATATAATAGTCCATACTTTGCACAAGGATAGACGACGTAAACTGGCGTTCAACGCCAGTTCTCTGCCCAATTCTGGCGCCCAGCGCCAGAAAAGGATCAAAAGCTGGAGTTGAACGCCCAAACTGGCACAAAAACTGGCGTTCAACTCCACAAATGGCCTCTGCACGTGGATTGCTTAATTCTCAGCCCAGCACACACCAAGTGGGCCCCAGAAGTGGATCTCTGCATCATCCATCATAGTTTACTCATTTGTTGTAAACCTAGGCTACTAGTTTAGTATTTAAACAACTTTTAGAGACTTATTTTGTATCTCATGACATTTTTAGATCTAAACTTTGTACTCTTTGACGGCATGAGTCTCTAAACTCCATTGTTGGGGGTGAGGAGCTCTGCTGTGTCTCGATGAATTAATGCAAGAAATTCTGTTTTCCATTCAAACACGCTTGTTCCTATCTAAGATGTTCATTCGCGCTTAACTGTGATGAAGGTGATGATCCGTGACATTCATCACCTTCCTCAAACCATGAACGTGTGCCTGACAACCACCTCCGTTCTATATCCGATTGAATGAGTGTCTCTTAGATTCCTTAATCAGAATCTCCGTGGTATAAGCTAGAACTGATGGCGGCATTCATGAGAATCCGGAAAGTCTAAACCTTGTCTGTGGTATTCCGAGTAGGATTCAATGATCGAATGACTGTGACGAGCTTCAAACTCGCGAGTGCTGGGCGTTAGTGACAGACGCAAAAGGATGAAGAATCCTATTCCAGTATGATCGAGAACCGACAGATGATTAGCCGTGCTGTGACAGAGCATGTAAGCATATTCTTCACTGAGAGGATGGGATGTAGCCATTGACGACGGTGATCCCCTACATACAGCTTGCCATAGGAGGACGTGCGTGCGTGAATTAGAAGACAGAGGAAAGCAGAGATTCAGAAGATAAAGCATCTCCAAAACTCCAACATATTCTCCATTACTGTATAACAAGTAACCTTTAATTTATGCTCTCTTGGTAATTCGCAATTCAACTGATAAACATAATTGACTTCCTGACTAAGGTTTACGAGATAACCATAGATTGCTTCAAACTAACAATCTCCGTGGGATTTGACCCTTACTCACGTAAGGTATTACTTGGACGACCCAGTGCACTTGCTGGTTAGTGGTACGAGTTGTGAAAAGTGTGATTCATAATTCGTGCACCACTTGTCCTCCTTGTATCCCTCTTGAGTGCTCGTACTCCCACTCCCTTTGCTTTTTCCAATCAGCTTCTTCCAGAAACCACCATCTTCCATCTTCTTCTTGAGTGTTTCCTTCTGCTGTTTCACCTTCCTCTCTTCTTGTTCTACAAAATCTTTTTGGACCTCATCATATGTAGGGATGGCATAGTGTAGATGATTCATATTACTAGACATGTAGTTCAACTTGGCTTGAGTGTTTACGTTGAACTCCTCCCTATGTAGTTGCCGTCCTTCATTAAGTACAGTGAACTCATTGAATGCTTTCATCTGAGCTATTTGCCGCTGATTGAGTTCCTGCAAATGCTTATCTTGACGTTTTTGCCTCTCAGTAACTTGGTGGATGGCTTGAGTGAGCTGGGAGTATTGTTCCTGTTGCTGCTCCATTTGTTGTTTCTGCCACTCTTCTTGTTGGCTCATCCAGTTGGACTGAAGGTTTAGTATTTGCTCTTGTCCTTCCATATGTCTCATCCCCAAATCTTCAATGGCTTTTAGAAGGTGATTCATATTCAAGTCGACTGGGTAAGGATGCTCTTCTTGTTGATATTCTTCCTGATGAGACTCCTCTTGGTGAGCTCCTTCTTTTGCTTTTAGTTTCCCTATTTGTGGCCTTCTTTGTTGCTGAGCAGGTGTAGTGTAGACCATACGCTGGATTGTCATTAGCCTCCCAGGGTTCACCCAGTCTGGATTGCTATCCTCAAAGACCACCTTGGCCTTTTTGCATAATCTGAAAATGGTGCTGGGGTACCAAAGTCTGGCACCTGATTCAAGCTTCTCAGCTGAATCTTGAATTCCTTCAGCTATAAGTTCATGCACATTGATTTCTCCACCTTGTACTAGGCAATGTACCATAGTTGCTCGATTAATATTGACCTCTGAATTATTTGCAGCCGGGAGGATAGACCTCCTCACGAGTTCAAACCACCCCTTGGCTTCCGGGCTAAGGTCTCCCCTTTTGATGAACCGGGGTCTCCCATCTCCATACCTCTCCCAGTCAGCTGCTATAACACAGATGTCAGTCACGATCTCAGTGAGCTCATCATTGTCTTGGCTTTTACTTATCCTTGCATGATAAATGGGCTCATCAAAATATGGTGATTTCAGGTGAAGAGCTCTTGTTATAGCATTTGGGCTGAAGTCCACCTCCTTTCCTCTTACATAACTTTTGAAGGTTGGGGCCCTGGTTTTGTCTTCTCTCACCACATTTGCGTAGAACTCTTTGATGAGGTTTCCATTAATCTTCCCCTCTGGATTAGTGAGCCTTTGTCACCCTCTTTTTTTCAATTTTCTCTCGAATCTGTGGGCATTCGTCTTCATTGAATTGGAAGGTTAACTCGAGCAATATCTTTTTGAGCTTGATCCGCTCAAATTCTCGTTCATGGAAGGCAGTTTTGAATCTCTTCTCATCGAAAGGAATGCTCTCCATTGGTTCCTTCCTTTTTTGCCTCTTAGAGCTTGATGATGCCATGAATTTGAGTTGTTGTGTGAGAGGATTTGAAGGTAAGGATGGATGAAGAATTTGGTTGGTTAGGATGAGGTGTGATGAAGAGGTTTTGGACGCCGAAAGTGTGAAGTGTGGAGAGTGGGATTTTGAGTGTGAGGGGTAAGTATGCACTAGGACGCACTTATATATGGAGATTGTGAGTGAATGGAGGGTGTGGATTGATGGAATGGTTGCTTGATGGACGGTTGGGGTTGTGCATGGGAAAAGGACAAGGATCATCATTTTATGAGAGATATTGATTCGGTCTTCAAGAGTCTCCTTTCTTCCATGTTGCATGGCAACATTTCCCAATGCATTCCTTCTTGAGACAAGTGTGTAGTCCTTCTTCATGAAGTGGCCGAGCCTTTCTCATTCAATTGTCCAATCAATCTCCTTCAATGCTCCTCTCATTTTCCCTATAAAATAAGAAAAATTAATGTCCTAAAAAGTATTTAAACTTTACGGCTAAACTAATAAAAAGAAGAAAAGATTTTGTTTATTCATGAACTCCAACTAACTAACTAATTGTGTATCCTTATATGCACATTGGTGGCACCATGGGGTGACACCAAACTTAGTTTGGAGCATTGTGATGAAAAGTTCTGTTCAAAGCTCCAAGACTAGCATGCTCTCAGTTGCATTCATGCTTTCTTGGCACGCTTTGAACACCAAACTTGTTCTTCACTATATACTGCAATATAAGGATTTCACCAAGTGTTTGTCAAGTTTGGGTTGGAATTCATGAATATTGACTTATTCACTAGTAAAAGCTCATAAAACATGGGTTGCCTCTCATGAAGCGCTTCTTTAGCGTCACTAGCTTGACGTTTCTCCTTCATCAGGGAGGTTGATAATGCTTCAAGTCCTCCCCTCTTGCCTTGGACTTATATCCATTGGTTGTATCAATGATCTCTACATGTTCAAGGAGAGAACTCTGTTGATAGTGAAGACCTTAGGTAACTAAGATGGTACAGTGGGGAGGTTAGGGGGGATATCTGGGAAGTAAGCTGAGATCACTTTATCTCCTGGAGAGAAGTCTTCCGTAGGGATCTTCTTGTTCCTCCACCCCCTTGGTACCTTCTTCTTTGTCCCTTTTGATATTGCCTTGCTCTTGGTGACTTCTTCTTCTAAGGGAATTTTGTTGTTGTCTTCACATGTCTCTGATGGTTTAGGTTCCTCCAGCTTTTCCTTGAGTTGTGACAACTGCTTATTTCCTTGTTCATCAATCCAGGGCTTTCCCAGATGGGCTGGTTGTGCTTCAGTGCTTGCTTCCTCTGTCAGCATCTCATTATGATCTTTGCTTGGTTCTTTGTTTTCTTGGTCTGCTTCTTGCGAGAGTTTGAAGACATTAAAGCTGAGTCGTTCATCATGGATCCTCAATATTAGCTCCCCTCGCTCCACATCTATGAGTGCTCTGGCTGTAGCTAGGAATGGTCTTCCCAATATGATTGGGTGAGTGTGACTCTCTTCCATGTCCAAGATGACAAAGTCTGTGGGAAGAAAGTATTTCCCAACCTTTAACAACACGTTTTCCACCACTCCTATTGCTTGTTTTTGAGTTTTGTCAGCCAGCCTGATGACTACATCTGTGGGCAATATCTCATTGATCTGCAGCCTCTTCACCAGGGATAAGGGCATTAAGTTGATGCTTGCTCCCAAATCGCAGAGTGCTCTATCAAACATTGTTTCCCCTATGGCACAGGGGACATGAAAACTCCCTAGATCTTTTCTTTTCGTAGGCAACTGTGGTTGAATGAGGGCACTGCACTCCTTGTTCATCATTATAGTTTGGCCTCCCTTGAGTGAGCTTTTCCTGGGAAGTAGCTCCTTCATATACTTGATGTATGCAGGCATTTGTTGAATAGTCTTGATGAATGGTATGTTGACATGTAGATATACAAACAAATCTAGAAACCTTGAGTATATTCTCTTCTCCACAGCACCATTGAGCAGTTGAGGAAAAGGTGCATAAAGTCTCAGCAGCTCCTGTTGTGAGATTTCTGGTTCTTGATGATCTTTTTCCTTCTTCTCTACTGAGGTATCTTCAGGTTGTTCTGACATATTGCTTGGCTTGTCCTCAATCTCCTTATCACTTATAGTGACCATCTTACAATCTTCCCATCTTACTTTCTTTGTTTCACCTCTCGGATTCTTCTCCGTGTCACTTGGGAATCCATCTGTTGGTTTGGGAATCTGCTCAGAGAGATACCCCACTTGGGATTCCAGCCTCTTGATTGTGTCTCCCTGGTTTTTGAAGTTGGTTCGCACTTCCTCCTTGAATACCTTGTTGTCTTGAATCTCTTTGCCTATGCCTTCAAGTAGATTCTCAATCCTTGAGAGTCTTTCATCAAATGATGATAGGTCAGGCTGAGGAGGGTTATTTTGGCCTAGATATGAATGTGGAGAGGTGTTGTTATGGGGTGTTGATATGGTCTAGATGTAAAGTGTTGGTGAGCTGCATTGTTTGGATTTGGGCGTCTTTGATCAAGGCTTTGGTCTTGTTGATTTCCCCACCCAAAGTTTGGGTGATTCCTCCATCCAGGGTTGTAGGTCTTGGAGTATGGATCATGGTTTTGCCTAGGTGAATTCCCAATGTAGTTGGCTTGCTCCTGACTTCCCTCTGCTTCTTCATTCACTCCTTCTTGGGTTGTTGATGAAGTGGTGATTGCTGCTACTTGGTTCCTCTCCATCTTCTTGGTGAGGTCAGCCAGCTGTTGGGTAATGAGCTTGTTTTGGGTCAGCAGAGCATCTACATTGTTTAGCTCCATTACTCCTCTTGTGTTCCCTCTTTCGGAAGCATAGAAGTAGTCATTCTCTGCTACAGTTTCAATGACATCTATGGCCTCCTGAATGGTCTTCTTCTTGTTCAAAGATCCTCCGGATGAATGGTCTACGGCCTTCTTTGACTCATAAGAGAGCCCTTCATAGAAAATGTGCAGCTGCACCCATTCATTGAACATATCTGGTGGGCACTTTCTTGTTAGGTCTTTAAACCTCTCCCATGCTTCATACAGAGTCTCACCATCTTGTTGCCTGAAAGTTTAGACCTCAGCTCTCAGCCTATTGATTCGTTGAGGAGGGTAAAATCTTGCTAAGAATTTGTTCACCACATCTTCCTAAGTTGTCAAGCTCTCCTTCGGGAAAGACTCCAGCCACTTGGCTGCCTTTTCCTTGAGTGAGAATGGAAATAAGAGCAGTCTATAGGCGTCAGGATGAACACCATTAGACTTCACTGTGTCACATATTCTCAGGAAGGTGGTTAGATGTTGATTGGGGTCCTCTTGGACACTCCCTCCGAACGAACAGTTGTTCTGAACAAGGGTGATGAGCTGTGGCTTCAGTTCAAAATTGTTAGCATGGATGGTTGGCTTTTGAATGCTACTTCCACAGTTTCCTGGGTTTGGATTGATGTAAAAGCCTAAAACTCTTCTATCCTCCCCAGCATGATTTGCTCGTCCTCTTCCGCCATGGTTGTGAGCTTCTTCTTCACGATGGTTTTCCATGTTTTCTTCCATGTTTGGTTCAAAGTATTCCTCCTCTTCCTCAGCACCAACTACACGTTTTTCTCTTGCCTCCCTCCTTAGTCTAAGGAAGGTTCTCTCAGGTTCAGAATCAAAGGAAGTTGAAGCCCCGCTTCTTCTCCCTGTCATACAACCAACAAGTACAAGCAAAGAGAATAGGGGCAGAAAGTATATCTGTTAGAATTACTGTTAGTGTGAGTGATGCAATATATCAAACAGTTAGTGGGTTAGTGAAATGAATTGTAAATAACAAAGAAAAAGTAGGGGGAAGGGAAGAAATTAACTAAAACAAAAAGTAAATGACTCAAACAGAAAATTAAATAAAACAAAAATAAAATGCTCAATCTATTTATCCTCCAATTTAATCATTGTTGATGCACAATCAATCCCTGGCAACGGCGCCATAAACTTGATGCACGAAAAACTTGTCTCATAACAAATTTCCTTCGGCAAGTGTACCGAATTTGTCAAGTAAAAACTCACAATAGAGTGAGGTCAAATCCCACAGGGATTGATTGATCAAGCAACTTTAATTAGATGAATGTTCTAGTTAAGTGAATCCAGAATTTGAGTTGAGAATTGCAGAAAATAAAATGGCGGGAAGGTAAATGGCAGAAAAAGTAAATGCTAGAATTAAAGAACTGGAAGCAAATGACATGAAAGTAAATTGCAGAATTGTAAATGGGAATGGGGGAATTGCTCATAAAAGTAAGTAACAGAAATTAAAGAGAATGGGTAAGATCAGAAATGGGGAGTTCATTGGGCTCAGGAGATGTTGCATTCTGCGGATCAATTTCATTTTCATCTCTTCCTCAATCAATGCACTCATTGATCTCCTTGGCAATCTTAAGTGATTGAATTACAATTTCTTGTAATTTAATCTCTCAAATCTTAATCAATAGCCAATTCCTTGGTCAATTGCTCATGAGAAGAGATGAAGTTTGGTCACTGATTATACCACATGCATTTCCCAAATCAAGTGTTGAAAGGATTATAGTCACATATCCATCCAAACCCAATTTGGTCCAGCGTGAGAAAGCATTTCTAGCATGATCTCTTCATTCCTCTTTCAAGGTTCAGAAGAGATCCAAGTATGAATAGCTTCTTTTCCAAGATAACTACCCAATTGGATGAAGATCGAAAGCTTTCAAGTAAAATCAAGAGAAAAGATAGAAGAAGAATAATGAAAACTAGTATTGATCCATCAAATTACAACAGAGCTCCCTAACCCAATGAAAGGGGTTTAGTTGTTCATAGCTCTGAAAAATGAAAACAAAGATGGAGAATACGTGATGAAACTAGAAGTGCAGAGAAAGTAAATACAGAGAGTAATTCTATGCCAAGAGGCTCCCTATAATTTCCAACTCCCTTTTTAATTCCAAGCTACTCCTATATATACTGCTCTTCTGTTCTTCTAGTTGGCTCTTCAAGTCTTGGGTATGGGCCTTTGGATCTTGAGTTTGAAGCAGTTCTCTTCTTCATTGGGCTTGGCTTTACTTGCAGAGAGAAAGTGTGAAGTGGGCAGAGACTTTAGCTCAGGGCGTTAGTGGTGTTAACGTTCAGTGAAAATATGGGTTCGAGAACGTTAGTGACAATCACCTTTTTCACTAACGTTCCTCACCCAAGTAAGAGCCACGTTAACTTCAATGTTAATGGCACAAACGTTGCCACTAACGTTGCCTCTATGCCCTTCGCACACGTTACTGGGACTTACCTTTCCCAGTAACGTTGAGAAGTCTCCCCCCTTCCCTACGTTAGAGTCCACGTTAACTTAGTTAACGTGGCTCTTTTAACGTAGGCTTGCCAATCTTCGAGAACGTTAGTGATACTTACCATTGTCACTAACGTTCCAATGTGCCCCTATTTTTCATGTTAGAGTCCACGTTAACTAGGTTAACGTGGCTTCTAACGTGGCCATGCTAGCCATCTCCAAGGTTAGTGACAAAGTTGAGTGTCACTAACGTTGGCTCAACATTCCCATATCCACGTTAGCTTCCATGTTAACTAAGTTAACATGGGAGTTAACGTGGCTCATGGTGGCATGTGTGGGCTCCTTCCAACATTAGTGACAATGTTGGGTGTCACTAACGTTGGCGTCACCTCCCTTCTTCACGTTAACTTCCACGTTAACTAAGTTAACGTGGGAGTTAACGTGGCTTATTGGGGCTTGTGTGGGTTCCTTCCAACATTAGTGACAATGTTTGGTGTCACTAACGTTGTCGAACACTTTGTCTTCTCACGTTAGCTTCCACGTTAACTAGGTTAACGTGGGAGTTAATGTGGCTTAATGTGACTTGGCCAACGTTAGTGATAATGTTGAATGTCACTAACGTTGGCTTCCTCCCTTTCTTCTTAACGTTAGAGGCCACGTTAACTAAGTTAACGTGGTGACTAACGTGGCCACTTATGAGCTTGGTCCAACGTTAGTGATAATGTTAAGTGTCACTAACGTTGGCTCCATTTCCTTTCTTCCACGTTAGAGTTCACGTTAACTTAGTTAACGTGACTCTTAACGTGGGCAATGATGGCTTCGAGAGCGTTATTGGCAATTACTTTTCTCATTAACTTTGCAAGTTACTCCCATTCTACGTTAGTGTTAACCTTAGTATAACTAACGTAGCCACTAATGTGGTTCTTCTTTGCTTCCTTTGTCCTGAAATCAAGCAATAAAGTGCATCAAAGTTCTAGTCCAAGTCATGGGAAATGCAACATCCAATTTGTCCTTAAATTCATGCAAAAATCCTCATGAAATCATGTAAAGTGCACAATGTATGCTTGAATCAAGATGTAAGTGAATATCTACCCAAAACTAGCTTATTTCTTAAGGAAATGCATGAAACTACCCTAAAAACAGTAAAGAAAAGGTCAGTGAAACTGGCCAAAATGCCCTGGCATCAGGTTCCTTTCCCAGCAAAGGGGCGAGCAAGGTGACATTATCAGTCTCCTCATGAGCTCTAATTTCCTTGAGCTCCTCAATAGCCAGCTCCTCTTTGGGTTCGGTCACAACCTCCACTATGAGGGCCTTGCACTCTCCCCTTAGATTTACCTCTGTGTTACTTGGAAGAATATTGGAAGGGATCTCTGGGATTAGCACATTTGGGAAGGTTGTTGCCAAGAAGAGTGATCAAATCCTTGAGGCTCCTCCCATCTTTGATTGTTTCATCCTTGATGCATGTTGTCATTGTAGTTCCCATTTCCTACAACATAATTAGAACCAAACTCATAGCCAAAGGGATGAGAATTCATAGTAGAGAAACAAAAACAAAAATCACAAAAAATAAAGAGATAAAATCTAACTACTAACTCAAACAAGAAAACTAACAAAAGAGCAAACTATTCACAATATTCACATATATACAAACCAATAACAAGCATACATTGCAACTCCCTGGCAATGGCACCAAAAACTTGATGTGATGATTTATACCGGTTCAGAATTTAACAAAATACTTTCGTTATGAGCATAGCCCAAACCGACATTCGATCCTCAAATCAAAGTTTAATTTTGGTTGTCACAAGTCCAACCCAATAAAAATAACCGAGAGTATTATTCCGAGGTCATCTTTTCAAGGAATTGAAGTGAGGTATGCATATTATTGGTTATGGTATCCAAGGGGTTGGGTTGGTAAAAAGGGGCAAGAAAATAAACCAAGCAATTAAAGATAACAACGACTAGAAAGAGGCATTCACGACAAGGATTGAGAATATAGGTTTTCTATCGTAGTCATTAACTATCACACAATGATTAACAAGAGCTAATCCTATTTAGTCATCTCCAACAATGGAAGAAGGTATAATGTTATCTTCACACGAGAGAAAGTCAAATAAGACTAGTTAATCTCAATCCAAAAGTCCTAATCAACTTACTAATTGAATTAGCAAGAGATTAGAGTCAATGGAAGGCATAAAAAGAAATCATCATAAATTGTAAGAAATAATAAATCTACTACTACCCAAAGCAAGAAATTAACAATAGAAGCTCAATTAAACAATAAAGGAACATAAAACATGAATTGCATTAAAAGGAAATCCAAATCCAACAATAGTGCATGAACATAAAAAGAGGCATAAAAGGGAAATTAATAAGAAAACTAAGAAGAACAAAGATGTAAGAACAAGAAATTATAAAGAAAACAAGAATTAAAGACTAAACCTAGAAGAAATCTACCCTAAATCTACCCTAATTCTAGAGAGAAGAGGGAGCTTCTCTCTCTAGAAAACTACCTACAACATGATGCTAAACTAATCTAATTGCTCCGCCCTTGACCCTTCTTGAGTTCTGCATCAAATAGCCTCAGAAATGAGTTAGACTTGGGCCTGGAAAGCTCAGAAATCTCCCCCAGCAAATTCACTTTAAGTGAGTCACGTGCCACTCGTCACGCGTGCGCGTGGCTTTGCAAATGTCCTTCTCACACGTACGCATGGATGACGTGTGTGCGTCGTCTTCAATTCTCCAAATGCTCATTCCTTCATGAATTCTCCACTTTGCATACTTTTCTCTTCACTTCTTCCATCCAATACTTGCCTTATAAATCTGAAATCACTTAACAAACATATCAATGCATCGAATGGAATTAAAGTGAATTAAATTTAACTATTTTAAGGCCTAAAAAGCATGTTTTCACTCTTAAGCACAAATTTAAAGAGAATTATAAAACCATGCTATTTCATTGAATAAATGTGAGATAAGTTGATAAAATTTCACAAATTAAGCACAAGATAAACCACAAAATTGGGGTTTATCAGGGATCCTCTTGCTCAGCTAACCAACCTGTGTCTCTAAGTTTCGAATGAAAGACCTAGTTTCAGCCATGAAACTATGAGTGGTCTTGGAGAGGTTAAAGACTATAGTAACCAGGTCAGAAAGGCTCTATGTGGGAGTCTCTGTCTGTTGCTAAAAAGGTTGGAATGGTCTATTGTTGAACCTGTTCTGGCTCATTCCTCCCTGATTAGTATTGAAGCCTTGTTGAGGCTTCTGTTGATCTTTACACCCAAAATTAGGGTGGTTCCTCCATCCCTGATTGAAAGTATTCGAATAAAGATTGTTATTGGAGTTTCTAGAGGAGTTTTCCATATAGTTCACCTCCTCCATTATGGTTCAGGTGTTGTCACTAGCGTCTAATTCATACGCTATTTCTGGACAATAAGCATCTGAGCTCTGTGTCCCACTCAAGTGCTGAGAGATCATATTGATCTGCTGAGACATGAGCTTGTTTTGAGCCAAGATGGCATCTAATGTGTCCACTTCCAAGACACCTCTCTTCTGAGCTATCCCATTTTTCACAGGGTTCCTCTCAGAAGTGTACATATACTAGTTGTTGGCAACCATATCAATAAGCTCCTGCGTCTCTTCAAGCGTCTTCTTGAAGTGGAGGGATCCACCTGCAGAGTGGTCCAATGACATCTTGGATACCTCAAATAGGCCATCATAGAAGATGTCTAGCATGGTCCAATCTGAAATTATGTCAGGAGGGCATCTCATGATTAGTTGCTTGTATCTTTTCCAAGCTTCATAGAGGGATTCACCCTCTTTCTGTCTAAAGATTTGTACTTCCATCCTGATAACAAGTCATCTTACACTAGTTTTACAAGCATTTTACACTAGTTTCATTAAGTTTTATGCACTTTCTTGCACCATAAGTAAGTAATTGGAGTGGACTTTCATGGTTATCTTGAAACAATCAAACATCATGTATTTTGCACAAAATCATAGGTTTTATGCTAGAATTAATTGATTTTATAAACAATGCAAAGATCTAGTGATTTTGGTAGAGCTTTGATTAGTTGTTTGGTTGCTTGTAGGTGAAGAAATGGTGGAAAGAGGAATTTTTGGCACACTTTTGAAGTTTGGGCACGCTTTGGACCTAAGCGTGGCCCATGAAAATAAAGCGTGGCGCATCCAAGCTCTCAAGGAGCGCTCAAAGTTGCAAACTGAGCGCCCAAGAGGAGGCACCAAATGGTGCAGCACATGCCAAGGCATAGCGCTCAAAAACTCAAGCGCTATGCTCACTTTCTTTCACTTTGTCGTGACACTCTTGGCAAGGGAGCTAGGGAGCAAGGATAGCGCTCTAAAACTCAAGCGCAGCGCTTAAAATTGTCACCTTTTTCGTGCCTTCTTGGCAAGGAAGCAAGGCACAAGGCCAAGCAAAACAAGGAAGCACAATGCGCTGGCCAAGGTTCGAAGAGGGGACCCAAGCAAGGGCCAAGAGTGGCGCTTAAAAATGTGAGCGTAGCGCTCTCTTTTGTTCACTCTTTCGTGCGTCCAAGCCAAGCAAGCATGCACAAAGCTGGCCAAGGACGGAGCACTCAAAAATTTGAGCATAGCGCTCCATTCTCTTCACTTTTTCGTGACTCTTTGGCTAGGGAAACAAGGCACAACGAGCAAACCAAAAGTATAGCGCTCAAAGAGTGAGCGGAGCGCTCAAAATGTGAGCGCTATGGCTAGGGAGGAGGCACACCAACATGACAAGGCAAGGGATGAAAGTAGCGCTCAAGAATTCAAGCAGAGCGCTTCCCTGGGAGGTTCCCACACACCAAACCAACTTAAACCAAAGCCAAACCAGACCACTTCAATTGAACCAAAGCCAAACCGGACCCATCCTTCTTCAAATCCATTTCTCATTCAAGGCCAACTTGGAAAAGCCCATTCCAAGCTTTGAAGACCAAAATAGAAAGTGTATATATAGGGGGTTAATTTGATTTGTAAAGAAACTTTTTTTTTTTGGCTCATTTTTTAGTTTTACATTTAGCTCACTTTTTAATTTTCACTTGTTTTTGAATTTGGGATTTGGGAATTTGGATCTAAATTCTTCTTTCTGCATTTTCATTTCTTCTGCAACTCTTAATTTTTGTTCTTGGAATTTGAATTGAGATTGAAGAGCTTCATTGATTCTAAGTCTGAGAATCATCTCTTACCTCTCTTCTCAATTGTTCTAAGGATTGGATCTGAGTTTAGTTTTCTGTTTTCAGTTTCTTCTTCTGCAACTTCTACTTTTCTATTTTGAGAATTGGAAAATTGGATCTAAGTTTCATTTACTGTCTTCCTTTTTATTTCTTCTGCAATTACTTTTCTGCTGGATCAAGAGAAGCAATTGAGATCTAGATCTACTTTCTAATCTCTTTGCTTTTCTTCGATCTTCAATTTATCTTTAAGAATTTCACAATTGAATCAAGTTTTCTTGCTGTTTTGTTTCTTGAAGAAATTTTCCATTTCTGTCCCTGCTACTGAGATCCAGATCTGAAATCTTGCATCTCAGAGCTTTCTGGTTTACTTTATTTTGCAATTTCTTGTTCAATTCCAAGTTCCAGCACCCAAATCCTTTTAATCTTCAAGCAATTTACAATTCTCAGCAATTTAGATTCAGCAAATTTATATTTCTTGCACTTTAAGTTTCAGCTATTTATTTTTCTTGCAATTTAAGTTTCAGCTTATTTAATTTTTTGCACTCTAAGTTTCATGCAATTTAATCTTTATGCACCTTTAGATTTAGTCAATTTACCTTCTGCACTCTATTTTCCTTCTCAATTTACATTCTGCATTCTATTTACTTGCAATTTATCTTCTGTCAATCAAAATTACTCAAATCATCAAATATTCACTTAACTAAATTCATCATCTAACTAAAATTGCTCAATCCATCAATCCTTGTGGGATCGACCTCACTCTTATGAGTAATTACTACTTGATGCGACCCGGTTCACTTGCCGATGAGTTTAGGTGTGGAATATGATTTCCACCCATCAAGTTTTTGGCGCCGTTGCCGGGGATTGATTTAGATTGACAATGATTAAGTAAGGTGATAGTCTAGATTAAGCATTTTCTTTTTCTTTTTACTAAGCACACTAACTGCTTGAATTTTTGCTTAAGCTAACACTAACTCACTCTAGCAGTAGAGTGCCTCATTTTAGTTTCTGGTTTTGTGTTTATGTTAGGAGGGAGAAGAGGTGAATCCACATCTCTTAACTTGGACGAAAGAACCCTTCAAATATTGAGAAGAGAAGCCAGAGGGAAAGGAGTTATTGGTGAAGAGGAATTGGAGGAGGAAGAGCAACCAATGGATGATAACATTCCAAATCACACTGAGGGTGTGGCCAACAACCATGGTCAACCTCAGAGAAGAGTTCTAGCCTCATATACTATTCCCAACCCAAAGCATTGTGGGAGTAGCATCCTAACCCCCAATATCAATACCAATAACTTTGAACTCAAGCCTCAATTGATCACCCTGGTTCAAAACAACTGTTAATATGGAGGAAGTGCTGCTGAGGATCCAAACCAGCATCTATCTGTATTCTTGAAAATTTGTGATACTGTCAAAATAAATGGAGTCAATCCTGATATCTATAAACTTCTTTTATTCCCATTTTCACTGAGAGACAAGCCACACATTGGCTAGAAACCTTCCCTAAGGAGAGCATTACCAGCTGGGATGATTTGGTTAGCAAATTTCTAGCCAAATTCTATCCACCTCAAAGAGTCATCAAATTGAAAACGGATGTGCAAACCTTCAGACAACAAGAAGGAGAGTCATTATATGAAGCTTGGGAGAGATATAAGGCTCTGATTAGAAGATGTCCATAGGGAATATTCAGTGAATGGATTGAGCTGCAGAATTTCTATGAAGGCTTGTCCTTACCTTCAAGGAAAGCTTTGGATTATTCCTCAGGAGGATCTTTGCAAATGATGAAAACTGCTCAAGAGGCTTATGATCTCATAGATATGGTAGCCAACAATGAGTATTTCTATTCTTCTGAGAGGGAAGAAGCTCCAAAGAAAGGAGTATTTGAGCTTGAAAGAGTTGACACTATACAAACTCAGAACAAGCTCATGCACCAGCAACTCCAACAACAAATTAAAATAATGTCAAAGATGATGGATGGATTGCAACTTGCAGCAGTGAGCATAACCAACCAACCATCAGTGGTTTGGGGACAACAAGAGGAAAATTATGAAGAGCAGCAGCCTGAACAAGTGCAATACATGCACAATCAGAGTTCTGGATCAAATGACTTCCATGGAGACACCTACAATTCATCCTGGAGAAACCACCCCAATCTGAAATGGGGAGAAAACCAAAACCAGCAACCTTGACAAAGAAATTCAAACCAAAATAATTTCAAAAACACGAACCATCAAAACCATCAAAACACTAACCAAAATCCATATAGAAAACCACAAAATAATCAACCCCAATCCAACTACTATCCACCCAATATTTCATCCACTAACCAAAACAACTACCATTCACCCTCAACATCCCATAATCAACCACAACCACTTCAGGAATTTCAAAGGATCTCTAACTTAGAGATATTAATGGAGAAGATGATGAAGCACCAAGAATTGGCCAGCAAGAACGATGAAACTTCATTGAGGAACTTAGAAAGGCAGATTGACCAGTTGTCTAAGCAAGCAGTGACTGAGAGGCCAACCAATGCATTGCCAAGTGACACCATTTCCAACCCCAAGGAAGAACGCAAAGCCATTCAACTAAGGAGTGGAAGAACTTTGGTAAATGACAAGAGGCCAGCTGAGAAAGAAACCAACAAGAAGCCAATAGAGGATGACAAGGCCAGCAGCAGCAAAGAGCAAGTGACAATTGAAGAAGAGAACCAAGAGAAGCTCAAGGAGAAAGAGAAGTCACAAGCTTCAAAGAAAGGAAAGGAAGTCATGGAGGAACAGTCACAAGAACAAAGGACATTGGTGAAGACATATACTCCTTCCATTCCATATCCTCAAAGGTTTAACAAAGAGCTAAGAGACCAACAGTTCCCTAAGTTCCTGGAAGTGTTTAAGAAGCTGGAGATCAACATCCCACTTGCTGAAGCTTTAGAACAAATTCCTTTATATGCAAAATTTCTCAAAGAGTTCATCAATAAGAAAAGGAGTTGGAATGAGAGAGAGACAGTGATCCTGACACAGAAATGCAGTGCATTGGTCCAAGAAGGCATTCCACCAAAGCTCAAAGACCCTGGGAGTTTCTACTTACCTTGCATCATTGGTAACACAGCCATTGACAAAGCACTCTATGATTTAGGCTCTAGTATTAACCTTATGCCTCTGTCTATGATGAGGAGGCTATCTATAGAAGAAGTGAAATCTACACAGATGTCATTGGAGCTAGTGCATAGATCTCTGGTAATCCCTGAGGGGGTGATTGAAAATCTCCTAGTTATAGTAGGAAAATTCATCTTTCCTGCAGATTTTGTAATCCTGGACTTAGGAGAAGAGGAGAATAACTCTCTGATATTAGGAAGACCTTTCCTGGCCACAACAAGGGCCATTATTAATGTAGAACGAGGAGAATTGACTCTGAGGGTAAATGATGAGAAGATCACTTTGAATGTCTTCCAAGAAGCACAGCATACTGTTAAGGAAAAAAGCTGCATGATGATTGAAGAAGAAGATTTACAGTGGAAGGATAAACCCAATGAAGAGCTCATCAGCTCATTTACAAAGCAAGAGATGAAGAGTGGAGAAGAAAAAGAGGGCAAAGAACATGTAAAGGCTGAGGAGAGAAGGCAGGAAGGGATTAAAGAATTGATTGTTGAGAAGGAAGTCCCTGACATAAAACATGCTGCAAAGGAAAAAGGACAAGTGAAGAAAGGAAAGAAGAGTAAAAAAAGAGGTCCAAAAGGGTGGAAGAACAAGAAGATACCAACTGAAGGATTCTCAAAAGGGGACAGAGTGAGATTGATATACCAGCAGTTGGAGACAAATCCACAAACTGATGATTACTACACCATCAACATGATACTCTCACTGGAGCATGTGGAGATTGACCATCAACGTACAGGCAGAAGGCTCACTATGAGAGGAGACAAATTGAGACACCACAATCATCAACCATCCTAATAAGGGGGATGAGCGGATAATTTATACGCTTTTTGGCATTGTTTTTAGGTAGTTTTCAGTATGTTTTAATTACTTTTTAGTATATTTTTATTAGTTTTTATTCAAAAATCACATTTCTGGAATTTACTATGAGTTTGTGTGTTTTTCTGGGATTTCAGGTATTTTCTGGCTGAAATTGAGGGACCTGAGCAAAAATCTTATTCAGAGGCTGAAAAAGGACTGCAAATGCTGTTAGATTCTGACCTCCCTGCACTCGAAATGGATTTTCTGGAGCTACAGAAACCCAATTGGCGCTCTCTCAATTTCCTTAGAAAGTAGACATCTAGGGCTTTCCAGCAATATATAATAGTCCATACTTTTCCTGAGTTTTGATGACGCAAACTGGCATTCAAACGCCAACTTCCAGCCCTATTCTGAAGTTAAATGCCAGAAACAGGTTACAAACCAGAGTTAAACGCCACAAACAGGCTGCAACCTGGCGTTTAACTCCAAGAGAAGTCTCTGCACGTGTAAAGCTCAATGCTCAGCCCAAGCACACACCAAGTGGGCCCGGAAGTGGATTTCTGCATCATTTACTTATTTCTGTAACCCTAGCTACTAGTTTAGTATAAAAACTACTTTTAGAGAATTATTTTATGTCTTTTGACCACCTTTAGGTCTTGGTCATTCTGGTTCCCCCTCTGGGGCCAAGGCCAATGAACACTATTTTCACTTATGTATTTTCTACGGTGGAGTTTCTACACCCCATAGATTAAGGTGTGAATTTCTGCTGCTCCTCATGAATTAATGCAAAGTACTATTGTTTTTCTATTCAATTCAAGCTTATTCTTATTCCAAGATATTCACTCGCACTTCAACCTGATGAATGTGATGATCCGTGACACTCATCATCATTCTCACCTATGAACGCGTTCCTGACAACCACTTCCGTTCTATCTGTAATAGCTTTTAGCATGTATCTCTTAGCCTCCATTCTGAAAGATCGGAGTCTTCGTGGTATAAGCTAGAATCAATTGGCGGCCATTCCTGAGATCCGGAAAGTCTAAACTTTGTCTGTGGTATTCTGAGTAGGATCTGGGAAGGGATGACTGTGACGAGCTTCAAACTCGCGAGTGTTGGGCGTAGTGACAGACGCAAAAGGATCAATGGATCCTATTCTAACATGATCGAGAACCGACAGATGATTAGCCGTGCAGTGACAGTGCATTTGGACCATTTTCACTGAGAGGATGGGAAGTAGCCATTGACAACGGTGATGCCCAACATACAACTTGCCATGGAAAGGAGTATAAATGATTGGATGAAGGCAATAGGAAAGCAGAGATTCAGAAGGAGCAAAGTATCTCCATACGCTTATCTGAAATTATCATCAACGAATTACATAAGTATCTCTATCTTATTTTATATTTTATTTGTATTTTAATTATCAAATCTCCATAACCATTTGAATCCACCTGACTGAGATTTATAAGATAACCATAGCTTGCTTCAATCCGACAATCTCCGTGGGATCGACCCTTACTCACGTAAGGTTTATTACTTGGACGACCCAGTGCACTTGCTGGTTAGTTGTGCAGAGTTGTGAAACAGAATTAAGATTACTAACGTGCGTACCAAGTTTTTGGCACCGTTGCTGGGGAATGAACAATCACGATTTCGTGCACCAAGTTTTTGGCGCCGTTGCCGAGGATTATTCGAGTTTGGACAACTGACGGTTTATCTTGTTGCTCAGATTCAGTAATTTTATTTTAATTTTAAGCTTTTTGTTTTTATTATTTTTATTTTTGAAAAAAAATTTCAAAAAAATTTAAATTATTCTATGTTCTTCAGAATTTTTAAGAATAAATTCTAGAGTTTCATGAGATATGTTGAATCCTGGCTGGCTGTTAAGCCATGTCTAATCTTTTGGACCGAGGTTTCACTTATCCTTACAGAAGCTTTTTGATCCTCATCAATTCAGCTGTTGTATGTCTGATTTGTATGCTAAAGCTTGGCTGGCCATTGGCCATGTATAGTGTTTTGGACCGAAGCTTTCACTAAAAGCTTGGCTGGCTAGTAAGCCATGTCTAACTCCTGGACCGCAGCTTTAGACTAACATTGCATGATTCCTGGAATTCTTATTAAAAATTTTGAAATCCTTATTTTTCTTTTTCAAAATAATTTTCAAAAAAAATACAAAAAAAAAATTAATAAAATCATAAAACCAAAAATATTTTGTGTTTCTTGTTTGAGTCGAGTGTCAATTTTTAAGTTTAGTGTCAATTGCATACATTTAATTTTCTTTCAAATTTTCGAACAACACATGCATTGAGTTTCTTTCTTGTTCTTCATGATCTTCAAGTTGTTCTTGATGAATTTCCTTGTTTGATCTTTAAATTTTTTTGTTTTGTGTCTTTTCTTGTTTTTCATATGCATTTTCAAATTCATAGTGTCTAAAGTTTGAAAATTTCTAAGTTTGGTGTCTTGCATGTTTTTCTTTTCTTAAAAATTTTCAAAAATAAGTCTTGATGTTCATCTTGACATTCAAAGTATTCTTGCATGCATCATGTGTTTTGATCTTGAATTTTGATGTTTTGAGTTATTTTGTTGTTTTCTCTTTCTTCATTAAAAATTCAAAAATCAAAAAAATATCGTTCCCTTATTCTTCTCATAAATTTCGAAAATTTGATTTGACTTTTTCAAAAATTTTAAAAAAAAAATCTAGTTGTTTCTTATGAGTCAAATCAAATTTTCAATTTAAAAAAAATCTATCTTTTTCAAATCTTTTTCAAAAAAATCAAATATTCTTCATTTTTTTTTATGATTTTCGAAAAGTTTAAAAATGATTTTCAAAATCTTTTTCTTATTCTTACTTCATATTTTCGAAAATCTCACTAACATTTAATGTTTTAATTAAAAAATTTTTGAAGTTGTTACTTGCCTATTAAGAAAGGTTCAATCTTTGAATTTTAAAATCATATCTTTTATTTTCTTGTTAGTCAAGTAATCAACTTTAATTTCAAAAATCAAATCTTTTTAATTTCCTTTTCAAAATGATTTCCAATCATATCTTTTAAAAAAAATCAATTTTCAAAATCTTTTCTAACTTCTTATCTTTTCAAAATTGATTTTCAAAATCTTTTTCAATTAACTACTTAACTTTTTGTTTGATTTTAAAAGTTTTCTATTTCAATCATATCTTTTTCAAAACCACCTAACTAATTTTCTCTCTCTAATTTTCAAAAATTCCTCCCCACTTTTTCAAAATTCCTTTTTAATTAACCAATTGTTTTAAATTTTAATTTAATTTTATTTCTCTTCTTAAATTTTGAATTCTAACCTTAAATTAAAATAAAAACAAAAATATTTTTCTTTTCTTTTGATTATTGTTCGAATTTTTCTCTTTCCCTTCTTCTACTCACAAAAGGGAATCTCTATACTGTGACATAGAGAATTCCTATTCTTTTCTGTTCTCTTTTTTTTCATATGAGCAGGAACAAGGATAAGAAAATTCTTCTTGAAGCTGATCCTGAACCTGAAAGGACTCTAAAGAGGAAGCTAAGGGAAGATAAGGCACAACTCTCTAGAGAGGACCTGACAGAAATTTTCGAAAAAGAAGGAGACATGGCCAAACCTAATAACAATGGTGGATATGCAAGGAAGATGCTTGGTGACTTTATTGCACCCTCTTCCAATTTCTATGGAAGAAGCTCTCAATTCCTGTAATTGGAGCAAACAACTTTGAGCTTAAGCCTCAATTAGTTTCTCTAATGCAGCAGAATTGCAAGTTTCATAGACTTCCAATGGAAGATCCTCATCAGTTTTTGGCTAAGTTCTTGCAAATATGTGATACTGTCAAGACCAATGGAGATGATCCCGAGGTCTACAGGCTTATGCTTTTCCCTTTTGCTGTAAGAGACAGAGCTAGAACATGGTTGGATTCACAACCTAAGGAAAGCCTAGACTCTTGGGATAAGCTGGTCAGTACTTTCTGGCCAAATTCTTTCCACCTCAAAAGATGAGCAAGCTTTGAGTGGAAATCCAAACCTTTAGACAGAAGGAAGGAGAGTCCCTCTATGAAGCTTGGGAAAGATATAAGCAATTGATCAAAAGATGTCCTACTGACATGCTTCCAGAATGGAGCATCATATGTATATTCTATGATGGTCTGTCTGAGTTGTCAAAAATGTCATTGGACCATTCTGTAAGAGGATCTCTTCATCTGAAAACCCCTGCAGAAGCTCAGGAACTCATTGAAATAGTTACAAATAACCAGTTCATGTAAACCTCTGAGAGGAGTCTTGTGAACAATGGGACGCCTCAGAAGAAAAGAGTTCTTAAAATTGAAACTCTGAATGCCATCTTGGCTCAGAATAAAATATTAACTCAGCAAGTCAATATGATTTCTCAGAGTCTGAATGGATTGCAAGTTGCATCCAATAATACTAAAGAAGCATATTCTGAAGAAGAAGCTTATGATCCTGAGAATCCTGCAATGGCAGAGGTAAATTACATGGGAGAACCCTATGGAAACACCTATAATTCTTCATGGAGAAATCATCCAAATCTCTCATGGAAGGACCAACAGAAGCCTCAACAAGGCTTCAATAATAATGGTGGAAGAAATAGGTTTAGCAATAGCAAGCCTTTTCCATCATCTTCTCAGCAACAGACAGAGAATTCTGAACAGAGCCATTCTGGCCTGGCAACCATAGTTTCTGATCTATCTAAGACCACACTAAGTTTCATGAATGAAACAAGGTCCTTCATTAGAAATTTAGAGGCACAGGTGGGTCAGCTGAGTAAGAAGATTACTAAAACTCCTCCCAGTACTCTCCCAAGCAATACAGAAGAAAATCCCAAGAGAAAGTGCAAGGCCATAACCATGACCAACATGGCCGAACCTGGAGAGAGTGAGGAAGATGTGAGTCCCAGTGAGAAAAGCCTCATGGGACGTCCTCTGGACAGAAAGGAGTTTTCCTTTGAGGAACCAAGGGAATCTGAGGCTCAAACAGAGACCATAGAGATTCTATTGAACTTCCTTCTGCCATTCATGAGCTCTGATGAATATTCTTCCTCTGAAGAGGATGAAAATATCACTGAAGAGCAAGTTGCTAAATATCTAGGAGCAATCATGAAGCTGAATGCCAAGCTATTTGGTAATGAGACTTGGGAAGATGAACCCCCCTTGTTCACCAATGAACTGAGTGCATTAATGAAGCAGACATTACCTAGAAGAAACCGGATCCTGGAAAATTCTTCATACCTTGTACCATAGGCACCATGATCTTTGAGAAGGCTCTATGTGACCTGGGGTCAGGGATAAACCTCATGCCCCTCTCTGTAATGGAGAAACTGGGAATCTTTGAGGTACAAGCTGCAAGAATCTCACTGGAGATGGCAGACAAATCAATGAAACAGGCTTATGGACTAGTAGAGAACGTGCTAGTAAAGGTTGAAGACCTTTACATCCCTGCTGATTTTATAATCCTAGACACTGGGAAGGATGAGGATGAATCCATCATCCTTGGCAGACCCTTCCTAGCCACAGTAAAAGCTATGATTGATGTTGACAGAGGAGAGATGGTCCTTCAGTTGAATGAGGACTACCTTGTATTTAAGACTCAAGGTTCTCCTTCTGTAACCATGGAGAGGAAGCATGAAAAGCTTCTCTCAATACAGAGTCAAACAAAACCCCCACATTCAAACTATAAGTTTGGTGTTGAGAGACCCCAACCTTGCTCTGATTATCTGTGAGGCTCCATGAGAGCTCACTGTAAAGCTATTGACATTAAAGAAGCACTTATTGGGAGGCAACCCAATGTTATTTTATTATATTTATTTATTTTCCATTGTTATTTTATGTTTTCTTTAGGTTGATGATCATGTGAAGTCACAAAAACAACTGAAAAATCAAAAACAGAATGAAAAACAACATTAAAAACAGCTCACCCTAGAGGAAGAACTTACTGGCGTTTAAACGCCAGTAAGAAGCATCAGACTGGCGTTTAACGCCAGAAAGAAGCATCAGTCTGGCGTTAAACGCCAGAAACAAGCACCACGTTGGCGTTAAACGCCAAGAAAGGGAGAAAAGCTGGCGTTAAACGCCAGAAACAAGCAGCAGTCTGGCATTTAACACCAAAATTGCACTCTAAAGGAGTTTTGCACGCCTAAATGGAGCAGGGATGATAAGTCCTTGACCCCTCAGGATCTGTGGACCCCACAGGATCCCCACTACCCCATCTCTCTCTCTCTCTTCTTCACACCTTTCCATAACAATCTTCCCCAAAATAACCTCCACCAATCACCTCCATTACTCCTCCAAAAACCATCATACAACCCACCTACACCCACCCACTAAAATTCAAACCATCACTCCTTCCTTTTCACACATCATAACCACCTAAAACCCCCCTTGGCTGAACCACATATCTCCCTCCATCTCCTCCATTTTCTTCTTCTTCTACTACTTTCTTTCTTCTTTTGCTCGAGGACGAACAAACCTTCTAAGTTTGGTGTGGTAAAAGCATTGCTTTTTGTTTTTCCATAACCACTAATGGCACCTAAGGCCAGAGAAACCTCTAGAAAGAGGAAAGGAAAGGCAAAAGCTTCCACCTCTGAGTCATGGGAGATGGAGAGATTCATCTCAAAAGCTCATCACTAAGAAAAGGATGGGACAAACAAGAGAGCCCACTCATGGACCTCAACAAGAGCATGAGAAAATTCCTCATCATGAAATCCCTGAGATGCCTCAAGGGATGTACTTTCCTCCATAAAACTATTGGGAGCAAATCAACACCTCCCTAAGAGAATTAAGTTCCAACATGGGACAACTAAGGGTGGAGCACCAAGAGCATTCCATCCTCCTCCATGAAATTAGAGAAGATCAAAGAGTCATGAGGGAGGAGCAACAATGGCAAGGAAGAGACATAGAGGAGCTCAAGCGTTCCATTGGATCTTCAAGAGGAAGAACTAGCCGCCATCACTAAGGTGGACCCGTTCCTTAATCTCCTTGCTTTTATTTTTCTATTTTTTGAAAATTATGCTCTATGTTTTATTTATGTTTGTGTCTTATTACATGATCACTAATGTCTAAGTGTCTATGTCTTAAATCTATGAATGTCCTATGAATCCATCACCTTTCTTAAATGAAAAATGTTTTAATCACAAAAGAACAAGAAGTACATGATTTCGAATTCATCCTTGAAATTAGTTTAATTATTTTGATGTGGTGACAATACTTTTTATTTTCTGAATGAATTCTTGAACAGTGCATATATCTTTTGAATTTGTTGTTTATGAATGTTAAAATTGTTGGCTCTTGAAAGAATGATGAAAAAGGAGAAATGTTATTTGATAATCTGAAAAATCATAAAATTAATTCTTGAAGCAAGAAAAAGCAGTGAAGAACAAGGCTTGCAAAAAAAAATAAATAAAAAATGGCAAAAATAAAAGAAAAAGAAAGAAAAAGAAAAAGCAAGTAGAAAAAGCCAATAGCTCTTTAAACCAAAAGGCAAGAGCAAAAAGCCAATAGCCCTTAAAACCAAAAGGCAAGGGTAATAAAAAGGATCCAAGGCTTTGAGCATTAATGGATAGGTGGGCCCAAAGGAATAAAATCCTGGCCTAAGCGGCTAAACTAAGCTGTCCCTAACCATGTGCTTGTGGCGTGAAGGTGTCAAGTGAAAAGCTTCAGATTGAGCAGTTAAAGTCGTGATCCAAAGCAAAAAGAGTGTGCTTAAGAACCCTGGACACCTCTAATTGGGGACTCTAGCAAAGCTGAGTCACAATCTGAAAAGGTTCACCCAGTTATGTGTCTGTGGCATTTATGTATCCAGTGGTAATACTAGAAAACAAAGTGCTTAGGGCCACGGCCAAGACTCATAAAGTACCTGTGTTCAAGAATCAACATACTGAACTATGAGAATCAATAACACTATCTAAATTCTAAGTTCCTATAGATGCCAATCATTCTGAACTTCAAAGGATAAAGTGAGATGCCAAAACTGTTCAGAGGCAAAAAGCTACTAGTCTCGCTCATCTAATTGGAGCTAAGTTTCATTGATATTTTGGATTTTATTGTATATTCTCTTCTTTTTATCCTATTTGATTTTCAGTTGCTTGGGGACAAGCAATAATTTAAGTTTGGTGTTGTGATGAGCGGATAATTTATACGCTTTTTGGCATTGTTTTTAGGTAATTTTTAGTATAATTTAATTAGTTTTTACTATATTTTTATTAGTTTTCAAGCAAAATTCACATTTCTAGACTTTACTATGAGTTTGTGTATTTTTTCTATGACTTCAGGTATTTTCTGGCTGAAATTGAAGGACCTGAGCAAAAATCTTATTTAGAGGCTGAAAAAGGACTACAGATGCTGTTGGATTTTGACCTCCCTGCACTCGAAGTGAATTTTCTGGAGCTACAGAAACCCAATTGGCGCTCTCTCAATTACGTTGGAAAATAGACATCCAGGGCTTTCCAGCAATATATAATAGTTCATACTTTTCCCAAGTTTTGACGATGCAAACTGGTGTTCAAACGCCAACTTCCTGCCCTATTCTGAAGTTAAACGCCAGAAACAGGTTACAAACCAGAGTTAAACGCCACAAATAGGCTGCAACCTGGCGTTTAACTCCAAGAGAGGTCTCTACATGTGTAAAGCTCAATGCTCAGCTCAAGCACACACCAAGTGGGCCCGAAAGTGGATTTCTACATCATTTACTTATTTCTGTAACCCTAACTACTAGTTTAGTATAAAAACTACTTTTAGAGAATTATTTTATGTCTTTTGACCACCTTTAGGTCTTGGTCATTCTGGTTTCCCCTCTGGGGCCGAGGCCAATGAACACTATTTTCACTTATGTATTTTCTACGGTGGAGTTTCTACACCCCATAGATTAAGGTGTGGAGCTCTGCTGCTCCTCATGAATTAATGCAAAGTACTATTGTTTTTCTATTCAATTCAAGCTTATTCTTATTCCATGATATTCACTCGCACTTCAATCTGATGATTGTGATGATCTGTGACACTCATCATCATTCTCACCTATGAACGCGTGCCTGACAACCACTTCCGTTCTATCTGCAATAGCTTGAGCGTGTATCTCTTAGCCTCTATTCCAAAAGATCGGAGTCTTCGTGGTATAAGCTAGAATCAATTGGCGGCCATTCCTGAGATCCGGAAAGTCTAAACTTTGTCTGTGATATTCCGAGTAGGATCTGGGAAGGGATGACTGTGACGAGCTTCAAACTCAGAGTGTTGGGCATAGTGACAGACGCAAAAGGATCAATGGATCCTATTCCAACATGATCGAGAACCGACAGATGATTAGCCGTGCAGTGATAGCGCATTTGGACCATTTTCACTGAGAGGACGGGAAGTAGCCATTGACAACGGTGATGCCCAACATACAGCTTGCCATGGAAAGGAGTATGAATGATTGGATGAAGGCAGTAGGAAAGTAGAGATTCAGAAGGAGCAAAGCATCTCCATACGCTTATCTGAAATTCTCACCAATAAATTACATAAGTATCTCTATCTTATTTTATATTTTATTTGTATTTTAATTATCAAATCTCCATAACCATTTGAATCCACCTGACTGAGATTTACAAGATGACCATAGCTTGCTTCAATCCGACAATCTCTGTGGGATCGACCCTTACTCACGTAAGGTTTATTACTTGGACGACCCAGTGCACTTGCTGGTTAGTTGTGCGAAGTTGTGAAACAGAATTAAGATTATGAACGTGTGTACTAATTTTTTGGCGCCGTTGCTGGGGAATGAACAATCACGATTTCGTGCACTAAAGGGACCAATGTCAAGCTAGTGACAATAAAAGAGCGCTCCATGGGAGGCAACCCATGATTTTATTTTCTTATTTTTTATTTCAATAATTACTAGTTTTTCTAGCATAAGTTTGAGCTATCATGAGTGGATTTAAGAATTTCACATATCATTTTAGAGCATATGCTTGACTCCTAAGTTTGGTGTCCTAAAGGCACTTTAAAATAGCTTGTCAAGCATGATTGATCATAAAACCATTCTAGGATATATACTCATTCTTTCTATTTAAGTATATAGCCAAACCTTAAGTTTGGTGTCTGTGTATGCTATGAATTCCAAGAGAATCATTTTCTTTTTACTCAAAGGCTCAAATTCATGAATAGAGCAACCATACATTGCATCATTTCATGAGTTTATGGTAGCATGGTAGCAAATAAAAGTGTCCTTATAATGAATATATTAATTATGATAGATATTCATTAGATTTCATATAAATCACTTAGAATAAAACAAGTTTGGTGTTCACCAAAATTTTGTTTAATTTCCAAGTGGCATGGTTGATTATTCACACATAAGGACACATAGCAATATTTTCCTTTTATACATATATAATACACCACCACCGTATGAATATAAAAGATTAAGCTCACTATTTGTTAGTTCACATGAATAGGAATGGTGAATATTTGAAGAAAAGGACAAGGGGCATGCGCGGTCATCTAAGGATGAAAAAGGGAGTCACATGTGCCTAGGGAAGTGTGCTTTCTTGAGAACAAAATCTGCATAGCTTTGCACCTTGGAGGCCGAACCACATGCACCCAATGGAGAAGCAATCCTTCTCTTCAACCATCTCCACATGCACACCGTCCACTTCATGGATCCACAACAATATTTTGCTCAATCCTAACCACTCCTTGCTACATGACCGAGCTCAAGCTTCCCTCCAACAACACCTCCCCTTCTATAAATTGGAAGCAAAGAAAGTTATTCCAGAGACAGGGTTCAGGCTGAAAGATGGGGAATATCCCATCATGAGAAGAATAGAGGCAGAAAGGAGACGGAAACTTCTTTGTGAGCCTCTCACAGACATCAGTGCAGTCACGGTAAGGGAATTTTATGCAAATACTATGAGGGCAAGTAAAGACAACCCTCCCTATAAGAGTTATGTTAGGGTGTTGAGGTAGATTTTTGCCCACCATCTATTATGAGAGTTCTACAGATAAGGGTGATATCATATGGAAAACCCAGTTTTAAGGAAAGATTGCAGGGTGAGAATGACCCTGATGAGATATTAAATGGGTTGTGTCTTGAAGGCAAGGATTGGGAAAGGGACTCAGAGGGAGCTCCAAGCCACTTGAGAAGAATAGATCTCATACCGGAAGCTAAGGGTTGGTATGAGATAGTGAGAAGATCCATCCTCCCTACTGCAAACACATCTGAGGTCACCATCAAGAGAGCAATTCTGACCTATTGCATACTGAGGAGAGGAGAAGTCAATGTCCCACAGCTCATTGCGGATAGTATTCAAGAAATAGCTGAGGATACTGGTAAGAGTAGACTTGGTCACCCAAGCACTATTATGAGGCTGTGCAAAAGAGCTGGAGTACTCTTTGAGGATGAAAATACTGAGAAGGTAAAAGGAAGCAGAGGGATCACCAAGCAAAGCATGGAGGGTGTCACTAATGACACTAATAATCAGCAAGAGAGGAGAGCTCAAGGAAGAGGGAGAAGACCACAAGCTGAGGGAGAATAAGCTCCTGGTGCAATGGATCTGAGCCAAATACAAAGAGCCATTAAAGAAATGTCTCAGCAACACATGAGAGCACAGGAGCAATATTTGAGGCAACAAGAGCTATACTTGCAACAACAAGAGTAGTATTTGAAGGATCGTGAGCAACAACTGCAGTGGCAGCAACAAATGATGGAGAAGCAAGAAAACTTCCAGCTTCAGATGTTAGATCAACAATGGGAATTTCAAGCAAGAATTCTCGAGGGGCAAAGGGAACAATCAACAAACTTTCAAGAATCATTCAACAGATTGTCCCTACGACAGGCCAAGTATGGGGAGTACACCCAAAATCTCTACCAATGGAAAAACATATATCATACAATTGGAGAACACAGGTATGTGGATAGAATGGAGTATGATATAGCAACTCAAGCAAAGTTGGACTATGTAGTCCATAGCATGCCAACACTGAATCAACAAATCAAACCATTTGAGCAATGCCAAGAGTTGATTGATCATCAGAGAGCACTAGCCAATAAACAAATAGCACACATGCAACAAGGATTGAAGGAGGCTAGGCTCTGGGATCAGGTAGACCAGATTTGGGATAGAAGATGCCCTGTTGAAGAATCCCAAGAAAGGAAGAAGAAAGGAGAAAGCAGCAAAGTGAAAGAGCAAGACAACTAGAGGTGGTGGAGTTCTTTTTATAGTCTTTTATTAAATAAGGATGATGCATATCTGAAATATGATATGCCTCCAAATGTTTTATGTTTTGCATTTTCATGTCTTGAGTAATATTCTTGTTAGGATTTGCATTATGCTTGTTATCACTCATCTGCTTTAAATTCATGTTTTGTCTCCCTTGATGCATCAATAAGAGAAAATTTTTGAAAAAAAAGTGATTGTCCAATGTTGTAGAATTTAGAATTGAAATTTGTGGTGGTAAATGCTTGATTAAGATGATGAGCTCATTAATAAAAGCTGCATAATAGAGTATTCTTGGTAGTGTGAACTTGGTTGCTATCATAAAACCTTCCATCAAGGAAATTCCCTGGAAAACAAAGCAAAATAAGGAAGAAAAAGAAAAGAAAAGCCAAGAATTGGCAAAGAAACAAACAATAAGGATAGACACCAATAGCTTGGACCTTATGACATATGTCTGTGGTACTTTTTGTACTAAGATATGCTTGGACAGTTAGATTTTGAGGAGTCTTTTAAAACTTGGTAACTAATCCGGGATTACCAACCGAAAGTCCATTATCAAGAGCTACCTAGCTACAAAACATTTAGTTATCCAAAGAAATGCTGGGTAATGAGCGGATAATTTATACGCTTTTTGGCATTGTTTTTAGGTAGTTTTTAGTATAATTTAATTAGTTTTTACTATATTTTTATTAGTTTTCAAGCAAAATTCACATTTCTAGACTTTACTATGAGTTTGTGTATTTTTTTTGTGATTTCAGGTATTTTCTGGCTGAAATTGAGGGACCTGAGCAAAAATCTGATTCAGAGGCTGAAAAAGGACTGCAATTGCTGTTGGATTCTGACCTCTCTGCACTCGAAGTAGATTTTCTGGAGCTACAGAAACCCAATTAGCATGCTCTCAATTGCGTTGGAAATTAGACATCTAGGGCTTTCCATCAATATATAATACTCTATACTTTGTTTGAGTTTTGTCGACGCAAGCTGGCGTTTAAATGCCAACTTCCTGTCCTATTCTGAAGTTAAACGCCAGAAACAGGTTACAAACCAGAGTTAAATGCCACAAACAGGTTGCAACCTGGCGTTTAACTCCAAGAGATGCCTCTACACGTGCAAAGCTTCAATGATCAGCCCAAGCACACACCAAGCGGGCCTGGAAGTGGATTTCTGCATCATTTACTTATTTTCTATAACCCTAGTTACTGGTTTAGTATAAAAACTACTTTTAGTGATTTATTTCACATCTTTTGATCATTTTTTAGACTATCTTTGTATCACTTTTGATCATTGGTCACGTTTAGGAGACTGGCCATTCGGCCATGCCTGGGCCATTATCACTTATGTATTTTCAACGGTGGAGTTTCTACACCCCATAGATTAAGGTGTGGAGCTCTGCTGTTCCTCATGAATTAATGCGAATTACTATTGTTTTTCTATTCAATTCAAGCTTATTCTTATTCCAAGATATTCACTCGCACTTCAACCTGATGAATGTGATGATCCATGACACTCATCATCATTCTCACCTATGAACGCGTGCCTGACAACCACTTCCGTTCTATCTGCAATAGCTTGAGTATGTATCTCTTAGCCTCCATTCTGAAAGATCGGTGTCTTCGTGGTATAAGCTAGAATCAATTGGCAGCATTCTTGAGATCCGGAAAGTCTAAACCTTGTCTGTGGTA
Source organism: Arachis hypogaea (assembly GCF_003086295.3). NCBI lineage: Eukaryota > Viridiplantae > Streptophyta > Magnoliopsida > Fabales > Fabaceae > Arachis > Arachis hypogaea. The sequence continues at coordinate 82,984,254 of NC_092054.1, forward strand.
TTCCGAGTAGGATCTGGGATGGGATGACTGTGACGAGCTCCAAACTCGCGAGTGTTGGGCGTAGTGATAGACGCAAAAGGATCAATGGATCCTATTCCAACATGATCGAGAACCGACAGATGATTAGTCGTGCGGTGACAGCGCACTTGGACCATTTTCACTGAGAGGACGGACGGTAGCCATTGACAACGGTGATCCCCCAACATACAGCTTGCCATGGAAAGGAGTACGAATGATTGAATGAAGACAGTAGGAAAGCAGAGATTCAGAAGGAGCAAAGCATCTCCATACGCTTATCTGAAATTCTCACCAATGAATTACATAAGTATTTCTATCCTATTTTATATTTTTTTATATTTTAATTATCAAAACCTCATAACCATTTGAATCTGCCTGACTGAGATTTACAAGAAGACCATAGCTTACTTCAAGCCGACAATCTCCGTGGGATAATCGACCCTTACTCACGTAAGGTATTACTTGGACGACCCAGTGCACTTGCTGGTTAGTTGTGCGGAGTTGTGAAAAAGAGCTGAGATTACATTCGTGCGTACCAATTTTTTGGCACCGTTTTAGAGATCACAATTTCGTGCACCAAGTTTTTGGCGCCGTTGCCGGGGATTGTTCAAATTTGGACAACTGACGGTTCATCTTGTTGCTCATATTAGGTAATTTTATTTTAATTTTAAGCTTTTTGTTTTTATTATTTTTATTTTCAAAAAAATTTTTTCAAAAAAATAAATTATTCTATGACTTCAGAATTTTTAAGAATGAATTCTAGAGTTTCATGATGATTTGTTGAAGTCTGGCTGGCTGCTAAGCCATGTCTATTTTTTTTTTTTTTTTTGGGACTGAGACTTCTACTTATCATGGCAAGAGCCCTTGGACTCCCATCTGATCAGCTGTTGTATATCTGATTTGTATGCTGAAGCTTGGCTAGCCATTGGCCATGTCTAGTGTTTTGGAGCGGAGCTTTCACTGAAAGCTTGGCCGGCTAGTAAGCCATGTCTAATTCCTGGACCGAAGCTTTAGACTAACATTGCATAATTCCTGGAATTCTTATTAAAAATTTTGAAAGCCTTATTTTTCTTTTTCAAATTAATTTTCAAAAAATCCAAAAAAAAATTAATAAAATCATGAAAACCCAAAAATTTGTGTTTCTTGTTTGAGTCTTGTGTCAAATTTTAAGTTTGGTGTCAATTGCATCTTTTTAATTTTTCTTAAAATTTTTCGAAAACTCATGCATAATGTTCTTCATGATCTTCAAGTTGTTCTTGATGAATTTCCTTGTTTGATCTTTGTATTTTCTTATTTTGTGTCTTTTCTTGTTTTTCATATGCATTTTCAATTTGTTAGTGTCTAAAGTTTAAAAATTTTTAAGTTTGGTGTCTTGCATGTTTCTCTTTTCTTAAAAATTTTCAAAAATAAGTCTTGATGTTCATCTTGATCTTCAAAGTGTTCTTGGTGTTCTTGCATGCATTAGTTGTTTTGATTCATAATTTCTATGTTTTGTTTCAAATTGGTGTTTTTCTCTCTCTTTACTAAAAATCCAAAAAATCAAAAATATATCTTTCCTTGTTTTACTCATCAATTTCAATTTCAAAATTCTATCTTTTCAAATCTTTTTTCAAAAATCAAATCTTTTTCATTTATTTTTAGATATTTTCAAAATTTTTTTAATTGATTTTCAAAATCTTTTTCTTATTCTTACTTCATATTTTCGAAAATCTCACTAACATTTAATGTTTTAATTCAAAAAATTTTCAAGTTGTTACTTGTCTATTAAGAAAGGTTCAATCTTTGAATTTTAAAATCATATCTTTTAGTTTCTTGTTAGTCAAGTAATCAACTTTAATTTCAAAAATCAAATCTTTTTAATTTCTTCTTCAAATCTTTTTCAAAATTATTTTCAATCATATCTTTTTCAAAATCAATTTCAAAATCTTTTCTAACTTCTTATCTTTTCAAAATTGATTTTCAAATCCTCTTCAATTAACTACTTGACTTTTTGTTTAATTTTAAAAGTTTTCTATTTCAATCATATCTTTTTCAAAACCACCTAATTAATTTTCTCTCTCTAATTTTTGAAAACTCCTCCCCACTTTTTTCAAAATTCCTTTTAATTAACTAATTATTTTAAATTTTAATTTAATTTTATTTCTCTTTTTAATTTTCAAATTCTAACTAATAATTAAAATAAAAACAAAAATATTTTTCCTTTTATTTTAATTTAATTTCGAATTCTTCTCTCTCTCATCTTTTTCTATTTATTTATTTATCTACTAACACTCCTCTTCCACTCAAAATTCAAACCCCCTCTTCTTTTCTGTGTTCGAATTTTTTCTTCTCCTTCTTCTATTCTTCTCTTCTTTTACTCACATAACGGAATCTCTATACTGTGACATAGAGGATTCCTCTTCCTTTCTGTACTCTTCTTTTTCATATGAGCAGGGACAGAGATAAAGACATTCTTATTGAAGCTGATCCTGAACCTGGAAGGACTCTTAAGGGGAAAATAAGAGAAGCTAAAGCACAACCCTCTGGAGAGGACCTGACAGAAATTTTCGAAAAAGAAGGAGACATGGCCGAAAATAACAATAATGCCAACAATGTAAGGAAGATGCTTGGTGACTTTATTGCACCCTCTTCTAATTTCTATGGAAGAAGCATCTCAATTCCTGCCATTGGAGCAAACAACTTTGAGCTTAAGCCTCAATTAGTTTCTCTAATGCAACAGAATTGCAAGTTTCATGGACTTCCTTTGGAAGATCCTCATCAGTTCTTAGCTGAATTCTTGCAAATCTGTGACACTGTCAAGACCAATGGAGTTGATCCCGAGGTCTACAAGCTTATGATTTTTCCTTTTGCTGTAAGAGACAGAGCTAGAACATGGTTGGATTCACAACCTAAGAAAAGCCTGAACTCTTGGGAAAAGCTGATCAGTGCTTTTCTTGCCAAATTCTTTCTACCTCAAAAGATGAGCAAGCTTAGAGTGGAAATCCAAACCTTCAGAGAGAAGGAAGGTGAGTCCCTCTATGAAGCTTGGGAAAGATATAAGCAGTTGATCAAAAGGTGTCCTACTGACATGCATCCATAATGGAGCATCATAGGTATATTCTATGATGGTCTGTCTGAGTTGTCAAAAATGTCATTGGACTATTCTGCAAGAGGTTCTCTTCATCTGAAAACCCCTGCAGAAGCTCAAGAACTCATTGAAATGGTTGCAAATAACCAGTTCATGTACACCTCTGAGAGGAGTTCTGTAAACAATAGGACGCCTCAGAAGAAGGGAGTTCTTGAAATTGATGCTCTGAATGTCATATTAGCTCAAAACAAAATATTGACTCAGCAAGTCAATATGATTTCTCGGAGTCTGAATGGATTGCAAGCTGCATCCAACAGTACTAAAGAAGCATCTTCTGAAGAAGAAGCTTATGATCCTGAGAACCCTGCAATGGCAGAGGTGAATTACATGGGAGAACCCTATAGAAACACCAATAATTATTCATGGAGAAATCATCCAAATTTCTCATGGAAGGACCAACAGAAGCCTCAACAAGGCTTCAATAATAATGGTGGAAAAAATAGGTTTAGCAATAGCAAGCCTTTTCCATCATCTTCTCAGCAACAGACAGAGAATTCTGAACAGAGCCATTCTGGCCTGGCAACCATAGTCTCTGATCTATCCAAGACCACACTAAGTTTCATGAATGAAACAATGTCCTCCATTTGAAATTTGGAGGCACAGGTGGGTCATCTGAGTAAGAAGATTACTGAAACTCCTCCTAATACTCTCCCAAGCAATACAGAAGAAAATTCCAAGAGAGAGTGCAAGGCTATAACCATGACCAACATGGCCGAACCTGGAGAGAGTGAGGAAGACGGGAGTCCCAGTGACAAAAGCCTTATGGGACGTCCTCTGGACAGAAAGGAGTTTCCCTTTGAGGAACCAAAGGAATTTGAGGCTCATACAGAGACCATAGAGATTCCATTAAACTTCTTTCTACCATTCATGAGCTCTGATGAATATTCTTCCTCTGAAGAGGATGAAGACATTATTGAAGAGCAAATTGCTCAATATCTCAGAGCAATCATGAAGCTAAATGCCAAGTTATTTGGTAATGAGACTTGAGAGGATGAACCCCTATTGCTCATCAATGAACTTAGTGATCTGGTTCAACTGAAATTACCTCAGAAGAAACAGGATCCTGGAAAGTTCTTAATACTTTGTACCATAGGCACCATGACCTTTGAGAAGGCTCTATGTGACCTGGGGTCAGGGATAAACCTCATGCCACTCTCTGTAATGGAGAAACTGGAAATATTTGAGGTACAAGTTGCAAGAATCTCACTAGAGATGGCAGACAAATCAATGAAATAGGCTTATGGACTAGTAGAGGACGTGCTAGTGAAGGTTGAAGGCCTTTACATCCCTGCTGATTTTATAATCCTAGACATTGGGAAGGATGAGGATGAATCCATCATCTTTGGCAGACCCTTCCTGGCCACAACAAAAGCTGTGATTGATGTTGACAGAGGAGAGTTGGTCCTTCAGTTGAATGAGGACTACCTTGTATTCAATACTCAAGGTTCTCCTTCTGTAACCATGGAGACGAAGCATGAAAAGCTTCTCTCAATACAGAGTCAAACAAAGCCCCCACATTCAAACTCTAAGTTTGGTGTTGAGAGGCCCCAACCTTGCTCTGATTATCTGTGAGGCTCCATGAGAGCTCACTGTCAAGCTATTGACATTAAAGAAGCGCTTATTGGGAGGTAACCCAATGTTATTTAATTTATTTTCCATTGTTATTTTATGTTTCTTTAAGTTGATGATCATGTGAAGTCAGAAAAATAACTGAAAAATCAAAAACAGAATGAAAAACAACATTAAAAATAGCTCACTCTAGAGGAAGAGCTTACTGGTGTTTAAACGCCAGTAAGAAGCATCAGACTGGCATTTAACGCCAGAAAGAAGCATCAAGCTGGCATTAAACGCCAGAAACAAGCTACAGTCTGGCATTTAACGCCAGAAACAAGCACCAACTTGGCGTTAAACGCCAATAAAGGGAGAAAAGTTGACGTTAAACGCCAGAAACAAGCAGCAGTCTGGCGTTAAACGCCAGGATTGCACTCTAAGGGCATTTACACGCCTAAATGAAGCAGGGATGCTAAGTCCTTGACCCCTCAGGATCTGTGGACCCCACAGGATCCCCACCAACCTCAATTCACTCTCTCTCTCTCTTCTTCACACCTTTCCATATCTCTTTCCAAATATCCTTCACCAATCACCTCAAAACACCACCTACCTTCAAATTCAAAACTCTTTTTCCCTCCCACACCCAACCCCAAATACACGAATTCACCCTCTCCCTCCATCTCCTCCAATTTCTTCTTCTTCTCCTTCATTCTTTTTCCTTTGCTCGAGGACGAGCAAACACTTTAAGTTTGGTGTGGTAAAAGCATTGCTTTTTGTTTTTCCATAACCATGTATGGCACCTAAGGCCAGAGAAACCTCTAGAAAGAGGAAAGGAAAAGCAAAAGCTTTCACCTCTGAGTTATGGGAGATGGAGAGATTCATCTCAAAGGTCCACCAAGACCACTTCTATGAAGTTGTGGCCAAGGACCTCAACAAGAGCATGAGGAAATTCCTCATCATGAAATCCCTGAGATGCCTCAAGGGATGCACTTACCTCCACAAAACTATTGGGGGCAAATCAACACCTCTTTGGGAGAACTGAGTTCCAACATGGAACAACTGAGAATGGAGCACCAAGAGCACTCCATTATTCTCTAATGAAATTAGAGAAGATCAAAGAGCTATGATGGAGGAGCAACAAAGGCAAGGAAGAGACATTGAGGAGCTAAAGCACTCCATAAGATCTTCAAGAGGAAGAACTAGCCGCCATCACTAAGGTGGACCCGTTCTTTAATTTCCTTGCTCTTTATTTTTCTGTTTTTGGTTTACTATGCTTTATGTATATTTATGTTTGTGTCTTTATTACATGATCACTAATGTCTAAGTGTGTATGTCTTAAAGCTATGAATGTCCTATGAATCCATCACCTTTCTTAAATGAAAAATGTTTTTAATCACAAAAGAACAAGAAGTACATGATTTCGAATTCATCCTTGAAATTAGTTTAATTATTTTGATGTGGTGACAATACTTTTTATTTTCTGAATGAATGCTTGAACAATGCATATTTTTGAATTTGTTGTTTATGAATGTTAAAATTGTTGGCTCTTGAAAGAATGATAAAAAAGGAGAAATGTTATTGATAATCTGAAAAATCATAAATTTGATTCTTGAAGCAAGAAAAAGCAGTGAAGAAAAAAGCTTGCGAAAAAAATGGCAAAAATAAAAGAAAAAGAAAGAAAAAGAAAAAGCAAGCAGAAAAAGCCAAGAGCTCTTTAAACCAAAAGGCAAGAGCAAAAAGCCAATAGCCCTTAAAACCAAAATGCAAGGGCAATAAAAAGGATCCAAGGCTTTGAGCATTAATGGATAGGAGGACCCCAAGGAATAAAATCCTGGCCTAAGCGGCTAAACCAAGCTGTCCCTAACCATGTGCTTGTGGCGTGAAGGTGTCAAGTAAAAAAAAAGCTTGAGACTGAGCGGTTAAAGTCGTGATCCAAAGCAAAAAGAGTGTGCTTAAGAACCCTGGACACCTCTAATTGGGGACTCTAGCAAAGCTGAGTCACAATCTGAAAAGGTTCACCCAGTTATGTGTCTGTGGCATTTATGTATCCGGTGGTAATACTGGAAAATAAAGTGCTTAGGGCCACGGCCAAGACTCATAAAGTAGTTGTGTTCAAGAATCAACATACTGAACTAGGAGAATCAATAACACTATCTAAATTCTGAGTTCCTATAGATGCCAATCATTCTGAACTTCAAAGGATAAAGTGAGATGCCAAAACTGTTCAGAGGCAAAAAGCTACTAGTCCTGCTCATCTAATTGGAGCCAAGTTTCATTGATATTTTAGAATTTATAGTATATTCTCTTCTTTTTATCCTATTTGATTTTCAGTTGCTAGGGGACAAGCAACAATTTAAGTTTGATGTTGTGATGAGCGGATAATTTATACGCTTTTTGGCATTATTTTTAGGTAGTTTTTAGTATAATTTAATTATTTTTTACTATATTTTTATTAGTTTTCAAGAAAAACTCACATTTCTAGACTTTACTATGAGTTTGTGCATTTTTCTGTGATTTCAGATATTTTCTGGCTGAAATTGAGGGACCTGAGCAAAAATCTGATTCAGAGGCTAAAAAAGGACTACAGATGCTGTTGGATTCTGACCTCCCTGCACTCGAAGTGGATTTTCTAGAGCTACAAAAATCCAATTGGTGCGCTCTCAATTGCGTTGGAAAGTAGACATCCAGGGCTTTCCAGCAATATATAATAGTCCATACTTTGCCCGAGTTTTGATGACGCAAACTGGCGTTCAAACGCCAACTTCCTGCCCTATTCTGAAGTTAAACTCCAGAAACAGGTTACAAACCAGAGTTAAACGCCACAAACAGGCTGCAACCTGGCGTTTAACTCCAAGAGAAGCCTCTACACGTGCAAAGCTTCAATGCTCAGCCCAAGCACACACCAAGTGGGCCCGGAAGTGGATTTCTGCATCATTTACTTATTTTCTATAACCCTAGTTACTAGTTTAGTATAAAAACTACTTTTAGTGATTTATTTCACATCTTTTGATCATTTTTGAGATTATCTTTGTATCACTTTTGATCGTTGGTCATGTTTAGGGGGCTGGTCATTCGGCCATGCCTGGACCATTATCACTTATGTATTTTCAACGGTGGAGTTTCTACACCCCATAGATTAAGGTGTGGAGCTCTGTTGTTCCTCGTGAATTAATATGAAGTACTATTGTTTTTCTATTCAATTCAAGCTTATTCTTATTCCAAGATATTCACTCGCACTTTAACCTGATGAATGTGATGATCCGTGACACTCATCATCATTCTCACCTATGAACGCGTGCCTGACAACCACTTCCGTTCTATCTGCAATAGCTTGAGTGTGTATCTCTTAGCCTCCATTCCGAAAGATTAGAGTCTTTGTGGTATAAGCTAGAATCAATTGGCAGCATTCTTAAGATCCAGAAAGTCTAAACCTTGTCTGTGGTATTCCGAGTAGGATCTGGGATTGGATGACTGTGACGAGCTTCAAACTCGCGAGTGTTGGGCGTAGTGACAGATGCAAAAGGATCAATGGATCCTATTCCAACATGATCGAGAACCGACAGATGATTAGCCGTGCGGTGACAGCGCACTTGGACCATTTTCACTGAGAGGACAGACGGTAGCCATTGACAACGGTGATCCCCAAACATACAGCTTGCCATGGAAAGGAGTACGAATGATTGAATGAAGACAGTAGGAAAGCAGAAATTCAGAAGGAGCAAAGCATCTCCATACACTTATCTGAAATTCTCACCAATGAATTACATAAGTATTTCTATCCTATTTTATATTTTATTTATATTTTAATTATCAAAACCTCATAACCATTTGAATCTGCCTGACTGAGATTTACAAGATGACCATAGCTTGCTTCAAGCCGACAATCTCTGTGGGATCGACCCTTACTCACGTAAGGTATTACTTGGACGACCCAGTGCACTTGCTGGTTAGTTGTGCGGAGTTGTGAAAAAGAGCTGAGATTATATTCGTGCATACCAAGTTTTTGGCGCCGTTTTAGAGATCACAATTTCGTGCACCACTGAACTTCAATGTTCCTAAGAGAATTTGTGAGCCAAGTGTCTGTAGTGAAGAAGTGTTGAGCAAAATCAAGCCAAAAGGCTGCTGCAACAGTGGACACTGAGTTATCCTTAATGAATAAGCTTCCTAAGCAAAAGAAAGAAGGAAAAACCAAAAATGGATCAATCAAAAAGTAAGGCATTATGACAGCAACTCTAGTGAATCTTCAAAGAAGCATTTCTTATCTGTCAGCAAAGAATAAATGAGCTGCATGTTTGTCTGCATAAAATCCTATAATTCAAATTCTATTATCTGCTAAATAAGGACATGTATGCTTCTCTATTTCATTTCATTTCTTCTCAATGTTCAATGCTTGCTTGGGGACAAGCAAGGTTTAAGTTTGGTGTTGTGATGACAAGTCATCTTACACTAGTTTTACAAGCATTTTTCACTAGTTTCATTAAGTTTTATGCACTTTCTTGCACCATAAGTAAGTAATTGGAGTGGATTTTCATGGTTATCTTGAAACAATCAAACATCATGTATTTTGCACAAAATCATAGGTTTTATGCTAGAATTGATTGATTTTATAAACAATGCAAAGATCCAGTGATTTTGGTGGACATTTGATTAGTTGTTTGGTTGCTTGTAGGTGAAAAAATGGTGGAAAGAGGAATTTTTGGCACACTTTTGAAGTTTGGGCACACTTTGGACCTTAGGCCACGCTTTGAAAAGCGTGGCCCATGAAAATAAGGCATGGCGCATCCAAGCTCTCAAGGAGCGCTCAAAGTTGCAAACTGAGCGCCCAAGAGAAGGCACCAAATGGTGCAGCACATGCCAAGGCATAGCGCTCAAAAACTCGAGCGCTATGCTCACTTTCTTTCACTTTGTCGTGACACTCTTGGCAAGGGAGCTAGGGAGAAAGGATAGCGCTCTAAAACTCAAGCACCGCGCTCAAAATTGTCCCTTTTTCGTGCCTTCTTGGCAAGGAAGCAAGGCACAAGGCCAAGCAAAACAAGGAAGCACAATGCGCTGGCCAAGGTTCGAAGAGGGGACCCAAGCAAGGGCCAAGAGTGGCGCTTAAAAATGTGAGCGTAGCACTCTCTTTTGTTCACTCTTTCGTGCGTCTAAGCCAAGCAAGCATGCACAAAGCTGGGCAAGGAGGGAGCGCTCAAAACTTTGAGCATAGTGCTCTATTCTCTTCACTTTTTCGTGACTCTTTGGCTAGGGAAACAAGGCACAACGAGCAAACCAAAAGTATAGCGCTCAAAGAGTGAGCGGAGTGCTCAAAATGTGAGCACTATGGCTAGGGAGGAGGCACACCAACATGACAAGGCAAGGGATGAAAGTAGCGCTCAAGAATTCAAGCAAAGCGCTTCCTTGGGAGGTTCCCACACACCAAACCAACTTGAACCAAACCCAAACCGGACCACTTCAATTGAACCAAAGCCAAACCGGACCCATCCTTCTTCAAATCCATTTTTCATTCAAGGCCAACTTGGAAAAGTTTGAAGACCAAAATAGAAAGTGTATATATAGGGGTTAATTTGATTTGTAAAGAAACTTTTTTTTTTGGCTCATTTTTTAGTTTTACCTTTAGCTCACTTTTTAATTTTCACTTGTTTTTGAATTTGGGATTTGGGAATTTGGATCTAAGTTCTTCTTTCTGCATTTTCATTTCTTCTGCAACTCTTAATTTCTGTTCTTGGAATTTGAATTGAGATTGAAGAGCTTCATTGATTCTAAGTCTGAGAATCATCTCTTACCTCTCTTCTCAATTGTTCTAAGGACTGGATCTGAGTTTAGTTTTCTGTTTTCATTTTCTTCTTTTGCAACTTCTACTTTTCTGTTTTGAGAATTGGAAAATTGGATCTAAATTTTATTTACTGTCTTCCTTTTTTATTTCTTATACAATTACTTTTCTGCTGGATCAAGAGAAGCAATTGAGATCTAGATCTGCTTTCTAATCTCTTTGCTCTTCTTCGATCTTCAATTTCTCTTTAAGAATTTCACAATTGAATCAAGTTTTCTTGCTGTTTTATTTCTTGAAGAAATTTTCCATTTCTGTCCCTGCTACTGAGATCCAGATCTGAAATCTTGCATCTCAGAGCTTTCTGGTTTACTTTATTTTGCAATTTCTTGTTCAATTCCAAGTCCCAGCACCCAAACCCTTTTAATCTTCAAGCAATTTACGATTCTCAGCAATTTAGATTCAGCAAATTTACATTTCTTGCACTTTAAGTTTCATCTATTTACTTTTCTTGCAATTTAAGTTTCAGCTCATTTAATTTCTTGCACTCTAAGTTTCATGCAATTTAATCTTTTTGCACCTTTAGATTTAGTCAATTTACCTTTTGCACTCTATTTTCCTGCTCAATTTACATTATGAATTTCTATTTACTTGCAATTTATCTTATGTCAATCAAAATCACTCAAATCATCAAATATTCGCTTAACTAAATTCATCACCTAACTAAAATTGCTCAATCCATCAATCTCTGTGGGATCGACCTCACTCTTGTGAGTAATTACTACTTGATGCGACCCGGTTCACTTGCCAGTGAGTTTAAGTGTGGAATATGATTTCCACCTATCACACCACCTAAGCTCGCTCAGCTTCTGAGGTGGAAAGAACTTGGTCAAGAATCCATTGACCACCTTCTCCTAAGTATCTAGGCTCCCTTTAGGCTGAGAATCCAGCCATAGCCTTGCTCTATCTCTTATTGCAAAGGGGAAGAGCATGAGCTTGTAAACCTTTGGATTAACTCCATTGGTTTTGACAGTGTCACATATCTGTAGGAAGTCAGATATAAATTTGTTTGGATCTTCCTGTGGAAGTCCATGAAACTGGCAGTTCTGTTATACCAGAGTGACCAGTTGAGGCTTCAACTCAAAGTTGTTTGCATCTATGGCAGGTATGGAGATGTTACGCCCATAGAAGTCAGAATTGGGTGTAGTGTAAGATCCTAGGACCTTTCTTGTGTCACCCCCATTATTTGGGTTAGCTGCCATTGTTGTATCTTCAGTTTCTTGTTCTAGAGCTCCTGTAAGATTCCTTACGGTTCTGCTAGCCTGAGCTTGTTGCAGACGCCTTCTTAGAGTCCTTTCAGGTTCAGGATCTGGGTCAAAGAGAGGTTCTTTGTCCCTGTTCCTGCTCATACACAAGAAGAAAGAAACCAAGAAGAGAAAAGAAAAAAGTCTCTATGTCAGAGTATAGAAGACTCCTAGTGATAGAGTTAGAAGAAGAGAAAAGAAAAGAAAGATGTCTTTAAATTTAGAAAGGATTTTCAAAAATAAAGAGAGGAATAAACTGAAAGTTTTAAAAGAAGATGAGAGAGAAAGAAGAAGAAGATTTTCGAAAAAGAAAGGATAGAAAAGAGTTAGAAATTTTTTAAAAATATGAGAGAGAAAGAAGATTAAGGAGATACCAAATTTTTAAAATTAAAATAAGATAAAGCAATTGACTACCTAACAAGATTTGAAAATAAAATAAAAGATTTGATTTTCAAAATTTTTTTGAAATTTAAAAAGAAATAGTCAATCAAAGATTTTAAAATTTAAAATTGAAAAGAAAAAGTTAAATAAGATAAGATAAGATCTAAAACTTAAAATAAGATATTTGATTTTGAAAATCTTTTAAAAATAGAAAGTCAAAGAAAGATTTTTAAATTCAAAATTTGAAAAAGTTAAGAGAGAAAAACAAGATAAGATAAGATTAAAAAAAATTAAGAATTTTTAAATTCAATTTTAAAAGGAAAGAAAAACTAACAAGACACTAGAATTTAAACTTTTAAATTAAAAAGAAAGATAAGATAACAAAATTTTGAAAATCAAAGAAAAAGATAAGATAAAGATTTTTAAAGATAGAAAAGATAAGCAAGAAAAACAAGATCACTAATTAGGACACCAAACTTAAAATTTTTGAATTTAAATTAAGAATTTTTGAAAAATTTTAAAAAGGAAAAACAAACTCTAATAAGACACCAAACTAAAAAGTTTTGAAATCAAACAACAATTATTTCAAAAAATTAAAAGAAAAAATACTAAAATACATCAAACTTAAAAATTTAGAAATCAAAGAAAGAAAACTACCAAGAAATTTTCGAACACAAAGAAAGAAATGCAAGAACAAATTTCGAAAGACTCAAGAAAAGAAATAAAAACCAAAGAGACACCAAACTTAAAAATTGACGCAAGACTCGAACAAAAGAAAAAGATGACTAAAGAGAAAAAGTTTTTGAAAAAGAAAATAAGAAACACAATTAAAAGAGAAAAAATAAAAAAGTACCTAATCTAAGGAGCAAGACAACCGTTAGTTTGTCAATCACAAACAAACCCCGGCAACGGCGACAAAACTTGGTGCACGAATTTGTGACTCGCACAACTCAACCGGCAAGTGCACGGGGTCGTCCAAGTAATACCTCAGGTGAGTGAGGGTCGAATCCCACGAGAATTGTCGGATTGAACAAACTGTGGTTATCCTGCAGATCTTAGTCAGGCGAATAGAAAATATGGTTGTTGTTGAATGCGCATAAAATAAGAAAAGGAAGCAATAACAAAATAGCAGAGAAACAATAATGATAAATCAGTTAAGGTTTCGGAGATGCTTTACCTTTCTAGATCAACTTTTCTTACTGACTACTTCAATAATGAATGATTCATTCAATGGCAAAGCTGTAAGTGATTAACTCATGTCCTCTCATTAATTTAATCTTCTCTAAACCATAGCTACACACCGTATTTGAGTAACTCATGTCCTCTCCTCAAGTTAGCTCTTAGTGCTTCACTATAGATGAAGATGAAGCCTGTGCAATCCACTCTCCTTTTGTTGATCCTACTCAAAATGTCACAGACAAGGTCAGATCTTCCGGATCATAGAATGATGCTTTATGATTCTAGCCTTAGCGCCACAGAAACCTCATTTACCCATGACTAACGGGATTTTATGTCACATATCCCAATTATCCCAGATACTCTCTTGGAACTTGAGATGCACTCTCAAGCTGTAGCTCAATATTATCCGGGTCAGGACTCATATGGACTCATGTAGAATAAGGGGCCATACTTCCGTTCTACCCCAAATTCATAAGGATGAAGGACGAAAATGCATCATAGAATAGAATCAAACATGTATTGAAATAGAACAGTAATATTATTAATCCATAGGAATCAGCAAAGCTCCTAACCTTAACCTACGAGGTTTAGTTGCTCATACTATACAAAGAATAATATGTAAGGTTCGAATGTGGTGGTGAAGATCCTAAACAATGGTGATCTTCCCTTATATATACTAATACTAAACCTAAAAAAATATTAATAATAATTAGAAATTAGAAAAATAAACTAAACTAGGCTAAAGGTTCGAAAATCCACTTTTGGGCCCACTTGGTGAGTGTTTGGGTTGAGCTTGGCATCCAAGCCAGCTACTGATTCTCTCACTTTTCACACATACTCAAGTATTCATTCAATTCAATTCGCATCCATATGCATTATTATTCTTACTTTTCTTTGGGGCATTTGTCTCCTTTTTTTAAGTAGAAAAATATACACAGTTGTCAATGCATATGGTTCACATAATTAATGCATAAGTATGTCCCCAATTTTCAAGATGTTCAATACAAATACAAAACATACCTTTATCAACCAATGTTCCCAATTTTTTTCACACTTAAACATTACACAATCTCATTAGCCTAAACTAATCAAAGATCCAAATTAAGGACATTCATTGATTTTTCTCTTAAAGCTAGTAATGTGCTAAATTAAGAACAAAAAGGGAATTAATAAGGCTCAAAGTGGGGCAACAAAGGAAGATAAAAGGATAAGGCTATTTGGGTTAAGTGAGCTAATTGAAATGAAGGCCTTAATCACATAAATGCATAGATATACTAAATAATGGATATAAAGAATCAAACAAATTGAAGATTACAATCATAGAAAGAGAATGACACACAAGAATACAAATAGTGGTTAATATAATGTAACCACACCTTGAGGCTCAAAACTCACAAGGTTGTATATTCTTAGCTCGAAAACCATATTCCATAATGTATTATTTAAGCAAGTTTCAATGAGAAAAATCTCAACTCAAATCAATTGGAGTGTCAATGCGCTATATAAAGAAGTTTTCTTGGAAATTTCATTAAATTGACTATACTTATTCTATATATATATGATGTGAGATCATTGGATGGAAATTAAAAAATCCTAAGTTTACTTCCTAATTTCAATCAAACCAAATCATGAAATGTATAGGAAACTAAACTAGGTGCAGTCATCACATTATCCAATCACAAACACAACTAAAGACTAAAAAGCATATATATACAAGCCAAAATAAAAGAAAGTATAAATGTATGCATCACTACAATAGAAAACCAGGTTATGTACAAACAAAGATAAACAGTGCAATAAATTAAGAAAGTGCAATAAACTAAGCAAAAAGTGTTCAAAATGAAAAAATATATACAAAGTATCTAAAAAGCATAATAATAACAAAAACTAAACTAAAAGTATTCGAAATGGAACTTGTCACCCAAAATACATCGCAGATGAGTCGGACGACCTCCCCACACTTAAGATTTAGCACCGTCCTCGGTGCTCCTGAAACCAAGCGAAGTGGAAGGAGTTCTCGTTGCTATTATGAGCTGGTGCGTCCCGTTCCTCCTCCTCCTCCTCACTGTGCTCGAAGGAAGTGTCCGACTCTTCTATCGCTGAGTCCCAAGCCGGAAGCTGTCTCCTAATGTTCTCATAGCGTCGTTTGGAGCGGCGCTCCAAACGAGCTACGTTCTCGACCAACCGGTGGATCAGACGGTAGAGTGTCTATGATGATGATGATGATGATGCTGAGGGTGCTGAAGGTCTTGCCCGGAAGAAGGTACTGTCTGCCGTCTACCTCGTCATCTGGAGGTCGGCTGAGGTCCGAACCAATTGCCATGAGGGATTATCTTCTTGCTGCCTGCGATGATCAGCCTCTCATCTGTGGTCAGCCAGACAACCTCGGCCTCCGTAGCTAACTCAGTGATCATACACGGGAAGGCCAGGTTGCCAATATAGTGAGTCCGCCCCATGTTTCGTTTGATATGCCTTGGAAGGTGCATCTATTTACTTTCCAAGACACACCAGACCAAGACCGCCATGCCAGCAATGATTTTGGTCTCGTAGGTGTTCGACATCACGCAATTGGCCATGATCTTCTGCCAAATACAAGCCTCATCAGTCAGAGCGTGAACTGAGATCCCCTGGGGAGTTGTCTTATCAGCTCCAAGCATCCACAAACTCCCAGGCTTGGTAATCACAGCCAATACCTTGTCCCAATAAAATATTGTATTTGCTGTTTCAGCAGTTTGTTGTATTCGCTTCTTTTTACCGGACTCTGTGGCCTTATCCTTTCCTTTTCTGTCAGACATCCTGAAAAATAAAAGAGGAAATAGGCATGTGATATGTGATATAAGGCACACAGAGCAAAATAATGTGACAAGCAGGCGAGAAGCAGAAAACTGAGGTAATAATAGCATACCTGTGAAGTGAGAGGATAAAAGTAGAATTGACTTGGAATGTGAATGAAAATAGGAATCAAAGTCAGTTAGAATTCACATTCCAAACAATTTTATTCAATGAAAGTTAGGTCACTTGCCCGTTTAACAGAACAAGGTAAGAAACAATGTTGCTATGCATTAAAGAAAAGAGAAAAAGAATTAGTTGAAAAAAATTGAAAAGAAAAGGTAAAAGAGTCTGTTGGAAAATAAAAGTTAGAGAAGAAAAAAAAAAGTTAAATGTCATTTGCATAGCAAGCATGGTTCTTAAGCTATGAAGGTTTTCAAAAAATTCCAACAGACAAGCAAGCTCACATTCACTTCATAACAATGCAATATGCTAGAGTGAGTGGTGCAAATGTATGTGTAGAGCACATATTCCACAATTGAGGTTCATCATATCATTAAAGCATAGCATAGCCATTGGCGATGAAATAGTGAAGAATAATGTTAAAAAAAAAGCAAGTATAGTATTTCAAACACCAAAAGGCTTTCCAATATTAAATTCACAAGTTTGGTGTCAAAAAGTGAATGTAATGCTTAAGATAACTCAGACCAAGTCAATGCATAAAGAAAACAAAGTGGTGAGTTACATAAGATATATATGTTTCAAACTTGTAGAATTTTGTAAAGGAAACCTCAATCAATCAACTTTCACAAATTTTGGTTGAATAGAAACCAATTCAGCCCATTTCAATGTATAGAAATGAATTAAAATGGAAACAAGCGTTGAAGTTAAAGTATGGACCAAAGTTGGTTCATTGAAAAGAACTTTGAGCAATTGGGAAAATCAATTGCAAAGCAAGGTCTTATTGACATAGAAAATCGTCAATAAGAATCTTGTTGCACTAAATCACAGGGCACATCTCAATAAAATAGAATAATAAAAAATCTCAGCTTTCAGCAACAAAACAGTAAAACAAACAGCCGAATGATTGACTAATTGAGTTTTGCGATATTTCAAAACAGAAGTGGCATAATACCAAACTCAATTACTCAATTGCATTAAGAATGAACAGTTAAACCAAGCCAAATAATTTTTGGTAGCAATTCAGCAGTGAACTAACATGTTTCCCAGATTCACTCAATTCACAAGTTTCCATATGAATACAACAAACAAATAAACACAAT
Organism: Arachis hypogaea; assembly: GCF_003086295.3. Taxonomy (NCBI): domain Eukaryota; kingdom Viridiplantae; phylum Streptophyta; class Magnoliopsida; order Fabales; family Fabaceae; genus Arachis; species Arachis hypogaea. The sequence goes on from NC_092054.1 coordinate 83,001,633, forward strand.
TCACATATTAATTCATACGAATTAAGCAAATAAACAAACTTGAGTGAGCAGCAATTCATAATTCAATCCAGAAAATAAGAAAATCATCATCATTCAACAAATTTCAAATCACAGGATAATCCAAACACAAACACAATCAACAAAAATTAACCAGACCTAAAATCCACTACATACTAAGTACAAACCTACCTAACCACCTAAAATCCACTAAAACATGCATAATCTAACTAACAAAATTAACTAATTGAACAAATAATTAAAATAAGAATATATAATCAAACTAACGAAAATTGAAATTAAACTAACCAGAAAGCTGAGTAATGTAAGAACACAGGAAGGAAAGGGACATCGGAGGTGGAGCCGCGGCAGTGGTGGCCGGCCAAGGGAGGCGGTACTGGCGGCAGTTGACGGAGGTGGTGGCACTAGCAGGGGATTACCTTGTTCGCGCAGGAGGGGGGAAGAGAAATGGAAGAAGGAGGAAGACGTGTGAAGCTATGCGAGGTTGTAAGTGGAAGAAGGGGGTGGTATGGGTGGTTGTGATGGTGGCACTGGCGGCAGTGGCAGTGGGTGAAGAGGAAGACGCAAGTGGAGGGAAAAGGAGAAGAGGGAGGGAAATGGGGGAAGAAAGGAAAAGAAGGGGGTTGGTGGCGGCTGCGTGGGTCGCTGGTGGTGGACTGTGGTGGTTGGAGGTGAGACGTTGGTGGTTGGAGGGTGGTCAACGATGGGGTTTGAGTGATGGAAGGGAAGAGATGTTGATGGAAGAGAAAGGAATGTTGAGGGTGGAATTTTATGCGAAAATGGCTAGGGCTTTGCACAAAAGGGTTGGAATTTTCAAATTCGTGCGTAACACGAACGACCATGCGTACGCATGGTTAGGGAAATTTTGGGATGGTGCGTATGTGAGCCAAATCCACTGTCCACTTGTGTCGTGTACGCATAACATGGTTGCGTACACGACTTTGGCAAGAATTGAGGTTGTGTGTATGTATAAATGGGCATGTGTACGTACAACGGTTTCTTTTTTTTTCAATACATGTACGAAACTTGAACGCGTGATGTGAGCAAAATTGACTGCCTTCTCAGGTTGCTGGTGCACGAATTTCCACACTTCGTACAACTGAACCAACAAGTGCACTGGGTTGTCCAAGTAATACCTGAGTGAGTCAGGGTCAATTCTACGAGAATTGTGATTTGAAGCAAGCTATGGTTATCTTGTAGATCTTAGTCAGGCGGATAGAAGAGTTGTTTATTTGTTTAATTCACATAAATGGAAAATAGATAAAACGTTACTAGGTTGATGTGTTTGCAATGATAAGAAGATGGTTAAGGCTTGGAGATGCTTTGTTCTTCTAGATCAATCCAGTTTTACTGTCTTTTTCAACTGTGGATGATTTCTCATATGGCAAGCTGTATATGATTAACGTCTTTTTTAAGAGATCGCTAATACTCCTCCAGATCTGAATCCCAGGGTTAGTGCGGATCCAGTCTGATTGAAGGTGAAGCTCCTGCAGTTCATTCTCCTTGGTGATCCTACTCAAAATGCCACAGACAAGGTCGAATCTTCCGGATCAGAGGATGCTGCGCCTTTGGTTCTAGCCTCTACCACAAAAACTCTAATCTCCCCATACTTCGACTGAACTGGTGTTTCAAGAAGTCCCCAACGAAGTCGTGGATTAGCCATCTAAGAGATGTATAATCAAGCTAGTGGTTCATCATTGTCCGATGAAAGGCTCACTCTGAACCCAAGTAAAATGAGATAACCTTGTGTAGGTTCAACGCATTCATATTGATGAAGAACGAAGATACATCTTAGAATAGAGAATCAAACACGAATTGAAATAGAACAGTAGTACTTTATTAATCCATAAAACTCAGCAGAGCTCCTCCCCTCAACCTAGGAGGTTTAGAAACTCATACTGATAGAAAATAGAATGGGTCAAACGAAATATGACAGGTCCTCCCATAAAACTATAAAAGTTCTCAAATAAATACTAAGCTAATGACTAAGGATTATATAAAAATGGTAAAACATTTAGTGCTAAAATCCACTTCTGGGGTCCACGTGGTGAGTGTTTAGGCTGAGTTTGATTGAGATCCACGTGCTAGGAGGCCTCTAGGGCATTGAACAGTGGCTAGGGGGTCCTTTATGGGCGTTGGACGCTGGTCTCTTCTCTTTTGGGCGCTGGACGCCAGAATAGGGCAGGAGCCTGGCGTTGAACACCAGTTTTGGGCCTTCAATTCTGAAGCAAAGTATGGACTATTATATATTTTTGGAAAGTTTTGGATGTTAGCTTTCCATAGCTGTTGAGAACGCTCCATTTGGACTTTTGTAGCTCCAGAAAAGCTCTTTTGAATGCAAGGAGGTCAGATCCAGACAGCATCTACAGTGCTTTCTCTGCCTCTGAATCAGACTTTTGCTCCAGCTTCTCAATTTCAGCCAGATAATACCTAAAATTGCATAAAAATACAAAAACTCAAAGTAGAATCCAAAAATGTAAATTTTACACTAAAATCTATAGAAACTTAATAAAACTTAAACAAAACATACTAAAACTATATGAAAATGATGCCAAAAAGCGTATAAAATATCCGCTCATCAGTCGCGTACGTGGGACAAGACTATGTACGCGACTTTGGAACAAAAATAAGGTTGCATTTGCAAGAATTAGGTTGCGTATGCGAGCATACTAAGACTTCTAAAAAGATACCAAAATAAAGTCAAACCTTAGTAAACATACCAAACTACTAAGAAAAACTAACAAAACTACCTAACAATGGAAATTCACTTTATTCATCAACTATATATAAAAGAGAAAATAGAAAGAGTTTACCATGGTATGTGTCTCCCACCTATCACTTTTAGTTATAGTCCTTAAGTTGGACCTTTTGACGAGCTCCGAGTCATGGCGACTTATGCTTGAACTCCTCCTTGAACTTCCACCAAAGCTTGGACTTCCAATATGCTCTAAAGTTCCAAGTTAATTGCACCAAGCTTTGATGAAGTTCCAAACAAGCTAGGAACTCCCAAAATTGATCTTCATGTATGCCGGGATCCCAAACTTTGTTTTTACACCTGTCTTCTAATTGATCATCATAATTCCATCCGAGTGGTAAGCAATCCAAATTCTCATTTAAGCACCAAACTCTCCATGTAGACCCAATCAATTGAGCACTGTACCAACCCTTCCACTTAAACCTTGAAGATTGATAAACCACTATTTTATTATTTATCTTGTGCTCAATTGAGTGTTTTTATCAATTCTTCACCCACTAATTCATAATAATTGCATGGTTTTACAATTCCTTCCTTATTCTATGATATATGTGAAAACATGTTTCCTATGCCTTAAAAATGTTAATTTTAATTATCCTTTATTACCATTCGATGCCGTGATCTGTGTGTTAAGTATTTTCAGGCTTCATAGGGCAGGAATGGCTAGAGGATAGAAAGGAAACACGCAAAAATGGAAGGAATGCACAAAATGGAGTTTTGGAGAAAATGGCATTGACGCGCACGCATGGACGACACGGACGCGTGCCTAGCACAAAACGCAAACGACGCGCACGCATGAACGATGCGGACGCGTGCTTAGCGCAGAGCACAAGCGACACGTACGCGTGACTGACGCGTACGCGTGACAAGGAAAATCTCCAAAAGACGCGCACGCGTGACCCACGCGCACGCGTGACAGACGCCACATGCATGAAATTGCAGAAAAATGCTCCCAGTGATTTTTGAGCCCTTTTTCGACCCAAATCCAAGCCCAGAAACACAGTATAGAGGCTGGAGAATGGGGAAATCAAAGAAACACATTCATACAACATTCATTATTGAGAATTTGAGGTTTGAGATGTAGTTTTAGAGAGAGAGGCTCTCTCCTCTCTCTTAGGTTTTAGAATTAGGATTTCTTTTAGAGTATGTTTATTTTCTTCATTCCAGGTTCAATATTCCTTTACTTTATGTCTCTTCTACTTTTATTTATTCTAATGCTTTTACTTGTTAATTATTTATGTTGCCAAATTGGCTTATGAACTCTTCATGTTAGATTTGAATTTATGTTTAAATGCAATTTGAGGTATTTCAGATTTATGATTACTTTCCTCTATTTATGATACAAATAATTTAGATTTTTCCCCTTTTGGCTTTGGTTAAGTAATTGGTGACACTTGAGTTATCAAACTCAGCAGTTGATTGAAAATTGGAAATTGCTGATTGATTTGGATCCCTCTAAAGCTAGTCTTTTCACAGGAGTTGACTAGGACTTGAGGAATCAAGTTGATTAGTCCACTTGACTTTCCTTTATTTAGTAAGGGTTAACTAAGTGGGAGCAATAAACAATTCTCATCACACCTGATAAGGATAACTAGGATGGGATTTCCAGTTCTCATACCTTGCCAAGAGTTTTTCTAATTATTAATTTAATTTTTCTTGCCATTTAAATTACTTGTTCTTTATTCCAAAAACCCAAAAATATACCTTTTTCCATAACCAATAATAAATCATACTTCCCTGCAATTCTTTGAGAGACGACCCGAGGTTTAAATACTTCGGTTATAAATTTTATTGGGTTTTATTACTTGTGACAACCAAAACTTTTGTACGAAAGGAATTCTTGTCGGTCTAAAAACTATACTTACAACGGGAATTTATTTGTGAAAATTCTAGATCGTGCAAGAGTTTCGTTCATCAAAATGGCGCCGTTGCCGGGGATTTGCAAATGTGTGCCTTATTATTGGTTATTGTAAATATTTTATTTTGCTTGTTTATTTGTTTCTGTTTTTATTTTTGTTTTTATTTTTTATTAGTTACTATGAGTTCTCACCCCTGTCGCTTTGAGTTTGGTTCTAATGTTGTTGAAAGGAATGGAAGCTATACCAGGAACATACGTCAAGGTCGAAACAATCACAGATAAAAGGAGCCACGAGGATCTGATCAACCCTTTCAATAGCAACACTTTCCAAAGTACCAGGGACAACGACCATTCTACGATGCATGCCCAGACAATAGTTATGGTGGACCCCCTCGTGACAAACCACCTCCACCAAATTACTATGGTCAAGAGCCATTCCGAGGTGCGTGCTAAGATGATAGATATGGTGGACCCCATTATGGTTACCAACAAGCTCCATCATGTGCCTATAAACCACCTCCTTAACATAGCTTCGAACCACCATACTCACAAGCCAAACACAACCATTCACCACCATATAACCCTAACCTTTATCCACCCAAATTCCAATCCAATTGTTCCCAAGAACCACCACTTCCATATATACTATGTCCATATCCATCGACCCAAGAATCACAGGCTCACCTCAAGGACACAGTGAACCACTTTCATGCAACCCTTCATCAATTGGAGCAAGCGATAAATCGATTAGCCCCCAGTACGAAGGAGACACTAGAAACTCCGGTGGATAGTAAAGAACATGACTTTGTACTGGAACAAGTAGAGGGAGCTACAATTATCGAAGAAGAAGAATTTGTTGAAGACTTAGGAGACGCTGAACCTCCATGGGAATCAAGAGTTGTGGAGAATTCCACCCAGAAATTTGCAGTTGATGCTAAGGAGGATAGTGCACAACCCCCGAGGCATGTATCTTCTGAAGAACTGGACGGAACAGATCAAGAAGCAATTTTTCTTGGTAATGATGATCATGAATCAAGTTCTCCTAATGATGACCTCGCAGTCACAATTGAACTCTTTGAGCTAGAAGAATCTTCCCCAAGTGAATATGAGGATGATGTGGAGGTAGACTTTTCTCAACCTCCAACTTATGACTTGAGTGATGAGGAAGAAATTGAAAACTTTGATCAAGACGAGGTTGCAATTGAAGAGGTTTGTCAGGAAATGGAAAAATTCACAGAGGAGTACAAGGAAGTGGAGCTTGCAGAACCACCGGAAACACCTCTCCCAAGGTCATTACCACCTAATACAAACTTCAAGTGGATAAAATCCTTAGCCTTTATCTTTATCTTTCCACTTGAATATGGTTTGCTTGAAACCGATGGCCAGCTTAGAGCTCTTTGTGGCTTTAAGAGTAAAATGGATATGGTTAGCAATAGAAATTGGCACCCAAGGTTCAATACAGTTCCACGCTTCAAATAGAAGTGCAAGGATTGGTATAGAGCTCGATTGAATGAATTTCGGAAGACATTTGGGTATCTCAGTGGAAATTCAGGTTGTGTACTGCCCGGTTGGAAAAATGAAGATAATAACGAAGACGGGTACAAAAGCAAGGTTTGGGATTCTGGAATTTATCCTGACAATCAATACTCCTGGAGCCTGCAAACCTGCTTTAACTTGCTCAAAGGCTTTACGTGCCTAGTATGGGACCCCGGAGGCTATTGGAATTGCAAACGTTGGTGGAGATTCCTGGATGAGTTCAAGCACAAGCCACCATAACAGGAAGCTCTTCAAATGTCCAACTTAAGGACTTTAACTAAAAATGCTTGGTGGGAGACAACCCACCATGGTATGATCGTTCTTTTTCAAACTTTAATTTTATTTTGTTTTGTTTGTTTTTAATTGTATTTTATTGTGACTCCAAATCAACGTCACAATCCAACGCCCAGAAAGTTGGGCTGGAATCGTGCGACTGGTATGCATTAGGCATAATTTGGGCCACGTGTACGCGTCAACGATGCGTACGCGTCATTTTCATTAACAAAAACCACGCGTAAGCGTGGACGACGCGTACGCGTCGCGTGAAAAATATTCCCCCCTCCACCGCCATTTGAAACAGAGAGTTGCGCCGAAACAACGCTGGATTTGTGCGTTTAGCACAAATTCTAGTCGACACGTACGCGTGCTCCACGCGTACGCGTCATTTCCCTTATCCACCATTCACGCATCCGTGTCAATGACGCTTTTGCATCGTTGCACTTCCACCTCAGCCACGTTTTTGCATGATCCACACGTCCGCGTGGATTTGAATTCACTTAACCCTCCAACGCGGAAACCCTAACCCAGCATCGCCCCCTTCCCCCCTCCCTATAAACGTTCCATGTCCACTCTCTCTTACCCCAACCACCCAACCACCACCGCCGAACCAACCTCCGCAGCGCCGCCGTCGCCACCCCTCGCCGAACCACCCTCACCCCTCCTTCTTCTCTTCTTCTCCTTCCTCTTCTTCCCCTTTCACCCTTCCCCCGCCCCTGCCTCCACGCGGACGAATCAGCCCCGCCGCCACCACCCTTTTGCCGGCCACCACCCCTAACGCCACCCCTCCTCGCCCCCCCTCCCTTCTCTTTTCTCCCTCTTTCATCCCCTGCCCCCACCCGAACCACCGCCCGTACTCCCATCGCTGCCGTGCCGCCTCCCATCGCCGCCGCGCTGCCCACCAGCATCACCACACCACCACCCTCTCTCTGCGTTCAATTACTGCTACTGCGCACACCAGGTTCCACTGCGCTCCGATCCCATTCCCATTCCAGTTAGTTAGTTTGCATATTTTTCAATTCTGTTCAAATTAGGATAGTTAGAGATGCATGTTCGTAGTGGATTTTAGGTGGTTAGGTAGCTAGGATGTGGTTAGTAGATTTAGGTCTGATAATTGTGCTGTTCTTACTGCTTGCTTTATCTGTTTCGCAATTTTGAAATTGCTGTGCTCATAATGCTGCTCATATACTGTTCCTTACTGTTTAATGCTATTTTCATATTATTCAACCTGAATTGCATCTCCTGCTGCAGATTGAGTTTGTTTATTCTGAATTCATGTGACTTGCTATTTGTTACTCTTTTCTGCACTACTTTTAAACGTCATATGAACTAAATTTATGCTGCTGTTGATTTTCCGGGAACATCCAATATATAGCTGGAATGCTGCCCGATTTTTCCGAAAATTGTTTCACTTAACTCCCATTCATAAATTGGCTTTGGTACTTTTGAATTCTACACTAATTGGTTTCAACCAGGCCAATTCATGAATGAATGGGCTAGCATTCCTACTCATTCTGGTTCCTTTATTAGTTAAAGCACATTATTGATGAATTAATTCATTTTGCACTTCTTTTATTTATATGATTAATCATCATTACTCCACATTCTCTGCTTGAATGTGAGTTGCTTGTTCTTCAAGTTTGTGTATTTTTTGTTAATTAGGAACTACAATACCATGCCACTTACTTTAACTTCACTTTTTAACTCTTAACTGCATTAACTTTCTAACTTCTCTCTTAGTTTTCAACTAACTACTTTCAACCCATTTCAAGGCATGATTGTTGTTGTCCCTGAGAATCAAGCATTCCGTATATCATAGATCTTGGATTGTGATTTTTATTCTTTGACATTTAGCTTGCATACAGTCTAACATCCTACATCTATCTAACTCACTTCATGCTTCTTTTGCTATTTTATTCCTCTTTTGCCCCTCTATACTTATACTGCTCAACTACTATTTGCTTACCTGTTTTCCTGCTTTAGTTTAATAAACTGTATCCTAGAACTTCTGCTTTTCAGGATGTCTGACCCAAAAAGAAAAGGAAAAGCCAAAACAGGCACAGGCAAAAGAAAGAGAGGTGAATCATCTACCACTATCCTGGATATACTGCATGATGATTCCTGGCGGGAGAAGAATTTTACCCCACAGGAAAAGGCTGATCAGCTAGTGCCTGTAACTGGCCCAGTCAAGTTTGCCAACCGATACTGCGAACTCAAGTATCTAGTTTTTGCAACTTCAAGGAACCTATATCTAGAAAAGACCCTCCAAATTCTAGTCGAATTACTAGAGTACACCACAAACCAAATCAAACAAAGAGGCTGGTACTTTCTGGAGAGAAACTTGACTGAGGTAAATGCATTCTGGGTCAGAGAATTTTACTGCAACTACTTTAAAACGACCCTGGATGCCATGTAGCTCAGAGGCAAACAAATTCTAGTTACTAAGGAGGCAATTGAAGACATCCTCCAACTCCAGCCTAAATCCGATCAGCCAGATGGTTACCAGAAGGCTGAAGAAGATATGAAGTTTATGAGATTTAACTGGGAAGCAGTAAAGCGCACCATAGCTATTGACCCTACTGTCCCATGGGTCATGGGTAAGTCAATAGTGACCCCAAAAGGCATCAAAATCATCTACCTGAATGACGAGGCTCGGCTATGGCAGCAAATTCTTAGCAATTATGTGATGCTGAGCACTCATGAGACTGAGGTGCCAGCTACCATGATTACCCTTATCTGGTGCGTGATGGAGGGCAAGGACCTGTACCTTCTCAGATTTATCCGGTACTATATGTCCAGGGTCCATGTCCGAGGCACTCTGCCTTTTCCCTACTTGATTACTCAGCTGGGCCGCCGAGCTGAGGTATCCTGGGAGCTTGCGGATGAGAAGTCACCTGCCGCTGACTGCAAGAAGATTATCCCACATGGCAGGAAGTTCCAGGCTTTGGGCTATAGACCGCCCTTTCTCACTACCTCCGCTGATGCATCCACATCTTCTGCTGCTCCTTCTGCACCTGCTGCACCAACCACCACCACAGCACCCTCACCTACATCAGAGCCCATTTACCACCTTGTGCACTGCCTCTTTGAGCGGCTCGACCAGATGGAACGCCACAACCAGCGGCGATATGAGAGATCTGAGCATCGCAGCAAGTGACGCTATGAGCATTTAAAGTTGATGATCCGATCGGGCCACCATGACATCCCCTCCGAGCCTGACACCATCAGAGGCATCTGAGGATGAGGTGGATGACCAGGAGGAGGATGCACGAGCCGAGGCTGCGCAGGCAGGACCCGAGCAGGCTACGCCACATCATGAGGAGCCCCAGCAGATACAGCCAGCCGATCCACATGTCCCTTTACAGACAGAGCCCCCGCTTCAGCAGGCAGATCCTCAGGCACCCATACAAACTGCAGCACCTCAGGCCGCCATAGAGACACCAGCAGAGCACCCTTCCGGAGATGCCACTTATTCACACCATGCTTGATTGAGCATCGGGGACGATGCTATTATTCAAGTGTGGGGAGGTCGCCATCTCTGGCGAACTTTATTTTGGTGAACTACTTTCAGACTCTTTATCCTATTTTATTTCTTCTTCTATATTTTATTTTTATTTTATTTTATCTTATTTTTCCTTTCAGTACTTGCACATTTTCTTTTGCTGTATTTCTATTTATTTCTACTCTATTTCTACATTTTGCACTTTGGGCTATATATATATCTTAGATATTTAGCTTAATTTGCATTCTTAGCTTATTAGTTGTGATATAGAAAATATGGATTATTTAGTTTAGTTTACCCTTTTAGCATATGAGAATTTGGTTTAATTGAAAAAAAAAGAGTAAACTAGAAATTTTAGTTTTTCAGAATCACAACAATCCACCCACCATATATATATAGCAATAAATGTTGGTAAATTGACAATATTTTTCAAAGAAAATACTTATTTTTATAAGAGCCATTCAAGGATTCACATTGAGTTGAATGGAAACTCTTGATTTCTACTTGCATGATATACATAACTGATATATGGTTTCTGAGCCAAAGAACACATAACCTGTGAGTTTTTGAGCTTAATTACATGGTTACATTATTTAACCATAATTTTCATTCCTGTGTGTTTCGCCCTTCTTCACTATAATTGCAGACTTTACTTTGTTTCATTCTATATGTCCAATATTCAATGTATTTACATTCTTGCATATGATTGAGGCCATTACTTGTATTTGCTCACTTATCCCAAATAAACCTACCATTTTATGTCACCCTTGTTAGCCACCTTGAGCCTTTTTATCCCCTTCTGTTCTATAACCACATCACTTGCCTTAAGCAGAAAAATAAATTAAAAATCCCAAATTGAATCTTTGGTTAGCTTAAGATAGAGATTGTGTATCCACTAAGTGTGGGGAAACTGTGGGAACTTGGGTTGATAGGAAAGGATTAAATGGATAAAATAGTTAGAAATTGGGAGCATACTCATGTGAAACTTAAATAATTAAAAGAATCCATGTGCATTGATAATGTTATGTTTTCTTTAAAAAAAATTAAAAAAATAAAAAATAAAATAACTTGGTGCATGAGTATGTGATACAAAAGTGAAAAAAATTGGGTAGCTAGGCATAATTTTAAAATTGTAGAAAGTATGTATATGTTAGGTGAGATCTTAGACTAATCAAGAATTCAATTTATAGCTCACTTAGCCTTATACATATACCCTCACCTTTACCTTAGCCCCATTACAACCTTAAAACAGACCTCATGATGTTTGCATGTGTACATTGAATATTTGTTGATTAGTTATATGAAGAACAAAGTTTTAGAAAGCATGACTAGAGAAGAATAAAGTGAACACTGAGTGACTAGAGTGTATACACAAATCCAGTGAGGGTTCAATAGCTCATTTTCATATATCCATATTTAATTATTGATTGCCTTGCAAGTTTGTGAAATCTTTTGATTAACTCAACTCAATTGTGAACGTGTTTTAATATGATTTGGCCTTGGTTGTATATTTATGATTCCTTGAAAATATGAATCAATTTTACCACATGTAAGCTTTATATATATAAGTGGATAATAATTAGAATTGCATGATTCATTTAGGTAGCTTGCATTTAGAATAGATTGCATTGCATAAGATTCCACCATTCTACCTTCACTCTTTTCTCTTGGATTTAGCATGATGACATGCTATTGTTTAAGTGTGGGAGGTTGATAAACCACTATTTTATGATTTATCTTGTGCTTAATTGAGTGTTTTTGTGAATTCTTCACCCACTTATTCATAAGAATTGCATGGTTTTACAATTCCTTCCTTATTCTATGATATATGAGAAAACATGTTTCCTATGCCTTAAAAATGTTAATTTTAATTATCCTTTATTACCATTCGATGCCGTGATCTGTGTGTTAAGTATTTTCAGGCTTTATAGGGCAGGAATGGCTTAGAGGACAGAAAGGAAACACGCAAAAATGGAAGGAACGCACAAAATAGAGTTTTGGAGAAAATGGCAGTGACGCGCACGCATGGACGACGCGGACACGTGCCTAGCGCAAAACGCAAATGACGCGCGTGACAAGGAAAATCTCCAAATGACGCACACGCGTGACCCACGCACACACGTGACGGACGCCACATGCAGAAAATTGCAGAAAACGCTCCCAGCGATTTTTGGGCCCTTTTTTGGCCCAAATCCAAGCCCAGAAACACAGTATAGAGGCTAGAGAATGGGGGAATCAAAGAGACACATTCATACAACATTCATTATTAAGAATTTGAGGTTTGAGATGTAGTTTTAGAGAGAGAGAGAGGCTCTCTCCTCTCTCTTAGATTTTAGAATTAGGATTTCTTTTAGAGTATGTTTATTTTCTTCATTCCAGGTTCAACATTCCTTTACTTTATGTCTCTTTTACTTTTATTTATTCTAATACTTTTACTTGTTAATTACTTATGTTGCCAAATTGGCTTATGAACTCTTCATGTTAGATTTAAATTTATGTTTAAATGCAATTTGAGGTATTTCATATTTATGATTGCTTTCCTCTATTTATGATACAAATAATTTAGATTTTTTCCCTTTTGACTTTGATTAAGTAATTAGTGACACTTGAGTTATCAAACTCAGCAGTTGATTGAAAATTGGAAATTGCTGATTGATTTGGATCCCTCTAAAACTAGTCTTTCCACAGGAGTTGACTAGGACTTGAGGAATCAAGTTGATTAGTCCACTTGACTTTCCTTTATTTAGTAAGGGTTAACTAAGTGGGAGCAATAAACAATTCTCATCACACCTGATAAGGATAACTAGGATGGAATTTCCAGTTCTCATACCTTGCCAAGAGTTTTTCTAATTATTAATTTAATTTTTCTTGCCATTTAAATTACTTGTTCCTTATTCCAAAAACCCAAAAATATACCTTTTTTCATAACCAATAATAAATCATACTTCTCTGCAATTCCTTAAGAGACGACCCGAGGTTTAAATACTTCAGTTATAAATTTTACTAAGTTTTGTTACTTATGACAAACAAAACTTTTGTACGAAATGAATTCTTGTCGGTCTAGAAACTATACTTACAACGGAAATTTATTTGTGAAAATTCTAGATCGCCCGAGAGTTTCGTTCGTCAAAGATGCAACCTTAATGACCCAATAATGGTGTTTCCAACCACCAACCATCCCTCTTTTGTTCTTGAATTCACAAAGAGCTCTAAGTTGACCATCTGTCTCAAGCAACCCATATTCAGGTGGAATAAGAAAGCTAAAGGATATGAATTTTACCCACTTAAATGATTTAATAGATGATGGTGACTTAGGAAGAGGTGTTTCCAACGCTCTTGCAAGTTCCACTCCCTTGTACTCTTCTTTGATTACCTCCACCTCTTGGCGAGTGTTTTCCATTTCCACTGCTCGACAAGGTTCCTCATATTCAATTACTTCCTCATCAACTTCTTCTAGCTCTTCTCCTTCACTCAAGTCATACCTCGGAGCTTGCGTAAAATCTACATCAACACCCATTTCGAATTCAACGCGGGAAGGTTTAATAAGATCATCAAGGGGATTGGTAAGTATGGACAAAAAATCATTGATGATGGAATCCACTTCCTGATCAATTTTTCTAAATTTTTCAACCACTTCTTCCGGTTCAATTATTTCAACTTCCTCCACTTGTGACAATTCATGCCTCTTTTTCTCTTCTTCTCTTTGAAGCTCTAAGTTCTCTTTCCCACTACTCTCCTTTGAGTCTCCATATTCGTCAATGAGAGTGTCTTAATGACAAGAGCGCAATGAGACTAAGTGATTTACCACTTCGGCTAAGGTAGCCACGAATTTCTCTTGCATCTTTTGCTCTTCTTCTTGCTTTTGGAGCAAAGAGTGAAGAGTTCTTTGTTCTTGTATTAAGGGTTAGAGAACTTCGTTCAGTGAAGGATGCGGTAAAAAAGAGGGCTCATTGTTTGGAAGAAAGGTGTCATAGTTGAAAGCTGGTTTATATTGGAGAGAGTATTGAGGTGGTATATATAGAAGTGGTGGTTCTTGGGAGTATTGGTGTTGGAAGGGTGGTGGCTCTAATTATGGGTCATATGGCTCATATGATTGTTGGTATGGTGGGTATGAGTTATAGGAGGGGGTTTAGTGATAAGATGTGGCTTGTGAGTAAGGTTGATGATAATGTTGAGGAGTTAGTTCATATTTGTGTGCATTATGGTGTGGATTGTAACCATAAGAAATCAGAGGGGGTTGTTGCCAAAAAGGTTGTCTATAAGCATACGGCTCCTCACTCAATTGATTTCATGATCTATGATGCGACCCATCATTAAAACTTCCATTTCCTGTAATATAGTTAGAACCAAACTCATAGCCAAAATGGTGAGAATTCATAGAGAAAAAAGTAAATAAAAAAAAGCTAAAAAAAACAAAGAAAATAAACTCCTAAACTAAAATCTAGCAAACAACAAAAAGCAAACTATTCACAATATTCACATATGAACAATAACCAATAACAAGCACACATTGTAGCTCCCATGCAACGGCACCAAAAACTTGATGGAGGGACAAATGTCGGTTCCAAATAATTTCTCAAAAAAAAAAAAAGAATTGCTTCGTCGATAATATAGTTCCAAACCAACATTCGACCCACAATCAGAGTTTAATTTTGTTGGTCACAACACAAACCAATAAAAACCGAGAGTATTAGATCTTGGGTCATCCCTCAAAGGAGTTGCAGTGAGGTGTGCGTATTATCGATCATGAGAATAAGGTGTTTTTTATGGCAAAAAGGCATGAACTAAATTGCAAGAAAGTAAAGCTAACAAATGCTAAAAAGACATCTTGGCTAGAATTGAGAATCAAGAAAATCTATCCTTGTCATTAATCTAAACATAACAATTATCAAGAGTAATCCTAAAAGAAAACATAAAATATCAAATTCAATTAAAGGAAACTGAAATTAACAAGAGAGTTCATAAATTAAAAGTGACAAAAATAAGAAATTAACAAGAGTAGGGAAATTAAGACACTAAAATAAGAAAATATAAAGAAAACTACACTAGAACAAGATCAAAATAGAAAATTAGAACTAAAAATCCTAAATTCTAAAGAGAAGAGGGAACTTCTCTCTCTAGAAAACTACTCTAAAATATGTTCCTAAGCTACCCTAATTGCTTCCCCCTTCATCCTTCTTGAATTTGGCTTCAAATAGTTTCGAAAATGAGTTGGATTGGGATTGGAAAGCCTTAAAATCACGACCCACATGTTCACTTAAGCGAACTCACGTGCTTGCAATCATGCGTACGCAGGACTGACCATGCGTACGCACAACCTTGAAGAGCTCCAAACTCCATTTCTTCATAAATTCTCCACTTTTGTATGCTTTTTCCCCACTTCTTCAATCCATACTTGTCTTGTAAGCCTGAAATCACTCAACAAACACATCAAGGCCTCGAATGGAATTAAAATAAATAAAATTTAGCAAATTAAGGGTCTAAAAAGCATGTTTTTTACTTTTAAGCACAATTTAGGAAGAATTCACAAAACCATGCTATTTCAATGAATAAATGTAGGAAAAGTTGATAAAATTCATGCAATTCAACACAAGATAAATCATAAAATTATGGTTTATCAGTATTCTCAGGGTCTTCACTATCATCTGTAAATTAAATGAGTTAAAATCATAAACCAATTTCTCAAATTCACAAAAATCATAGAACCCATTCTTGTTTAATCTTGAATAACCTCATTACTTTAAGTTCATTGAAATCCTTAAATCATAACATTTTAATTATAATCATTTAAATAAATCCTAAGATATTAACATCGCAAAAACTTTAGTAACATATAACATAACAACGACTAAAAGGGTTTTCGAAGCAAAAACAACTTACTGTATCAAAAGGAACCACTACAAGAAAACACGTCTATTGCCACGCTTTTTGAGCTACCGCCACGCTTTTGGTGACCTATCACCACGCTTTTTCTTTTGCCACGCTTTTTACAACTGGCCACCCGTTAAAGCGTGGCCGTATGTGGGAGATAGGGCCACGCTTTTGGGAGATATGGCCACGCTTTTGAAGCGTGGCGATAGGTAAGATACGGCCACACTTTTGAAGCGTGGCGATAGGGAGAGATACGGCCACGCTTTTAAAGCGTGGCGATAGGGAGATATACGGCCATGCTTTAAAAGCGTGGCGAAAGCCTTGTTAAATTAAAAAAAAAAATTCTTTTCCTTACTTGATCTTAATTACTACACAATATAAATTTTCAATCCTTTTTTATTACCAAACCTATAAATATAGTATGAAATTTTTATTGCAAGACAAATCAAACAGTAATTAGTGACATAATTTTTGCTATAATTATTTTATACATTAATAAACTAATATTCAAATACAAAATAAATCTCGAGTTCAAATTCCAAAACTAAAAACGGTAGAAAAATACAGAAACAATACAACTTAAACACTAAGTCCTTTGTTGTTCTTTCTTCCTCTAGCCCTCTCAAACTTCCTTCCTTTAGATCGTACATAAGGCTTGGTATGGCTGTGAGGAACACCAGAACCAGGACCAAAATGTTTCACAGCTTCCCTGAAATAGCAAAATCAACAAGGGAACAAAAAACATGTTTAAGTTATAAAAGATAAAGTAAGACATATGGCCTAATTACCACTTAACAAGGCCTAATTATCAGAAATCATATCCACTTTTTAAACACTGATGATGCAATTACTTGAATTAGAACTTGTCTCAGAGCCAAGGTGCCATCAGCTAGAATCCCAATCTCACTTTGCAAGTTATGCAACCATTGCTTGAATAAAGAGGAATCAATAGCATTCCTGCAATGGAAAACAACAAAAACAAAACCAAACCACCACAACTGAGACATGTTTTTTATATAGCATGATAACAAGAAGAAACTGTGTGCCTATCAATTCTCTTTTGCCATTACATCTCATAGGGACTTGTCAAAACCTAGCATCTAATTGAACAAAACCTCCAATATCTAATTTTAGTAGCTGTCAAAACCTGCAGGGTGTGAAAGATGAAGAAAAGAATGCCTAAATCCATCTTTTAATATAATTATTCAGCACATTCCCTTCCTGAACAAACACACTGTGAACTTTCAACACATATCTCACCCTGAAATCAAAACAAGAACAAAATGTTAAAGAGTATCATTATAATGTGTAACTTGAGTTTCTTCATTATTAATTCACTTAAGAGAAATTTGACCTTGTTATATACTATGCACAAGAGAGCAAGGCTAGCAGCTTTATCTACATCAGCATCATCAAAGATTAGAAGAGGTGACTTTCCTACTAATTCAAGTGAAACTTGTTTCAAGTTGCTGCTAGCTGCAGTATGCATTATTTCACGGCCTACCTCCATCGAACCGGTGAAGCTGACCTGCACACACATAAAGCACAAAAATCAAAATATTAGCCGAGGTTAACTATACAAATCAAACAATGCTATAGCCAAGTTACATTGCGATCAATTACACACTTAACTCAATACAATCAATACACACACAAATTCTTCCAAAAATAAAACAATAAAAACAAACTAAGAATTTGTTTGTCAGGACTTAAATTAGAATTTTGCCTTCCAGCTGAAAAGAACTTATTCATTTTGGGTCATTTCAGTGGATCTACCTACTAATCTGATATTTAATTCAGCAACAAAGTAACAATATGCAATTGAGGGAAAATCTTTACTTTCTGACACTTTAGTAGGGACGTATACCTTCTGGTTTGCTTGTAGAAGCTTCACAAGGACCCTGAAGATGGATTTCAAAGATGAAATCACTTCGAGTTTTTCCTTAATTGATGCCACAAGATCTTTGTTAACTTCTGTCATACCGATATCTGAAACATGGCCACGGTCCATGCTTTTCAAAAGCTCCTTGGATTTGTTAATGCTGGTTTCCATGAAGTTCTTCCCTCTCTTATGCGTATCCATTGATGGATAGAACTCACAAACTTAAAGGAAAAGGAAAATTGTTAGCTGAAAAAAATTCCATCATATTGATGATAGGAAATCAGGACTTATGGCTGAACAAAATTCAATTTCAGTTGATATTATATACATCAAGGTTTCTGATCAATCATATTTCAAATTTATTAGTTACATGTTAAGAATAATAGACTTAGACAATGTTAATTTTCAAAATTGTATATAGTTACTATATATTATATATTACAAGGAAAAATTCATGGTAGAAAAGAAAACAGAAATCTAAGTAACAAAAATTAGGATATTCTGTTGGAGAAGATTAAGATTTTGTTTTCTTTAACAGATTAAATAAATTTGAGAGGAAAAATTTAACTTATCTGCTGGTTTTTATTCGCAAAATTTAGAAACCTGTTGAAAGAAGCACCTGGCAAGAACAAGCCTCTTTCATTCAAGCTGGTCATCTTCTCCACCCTCAAGTGACCTCTTCTCCATGCTTTTTGTGTCCTCAGTTGCCCTCTACATTTCACACTCGCTCACTTCCAATAATAATACCCTAAGTTACCAAATCTGCAACAACTAAACCACTAAAGTCAATCACCATTATGCAATCCACGTCACAAAATATCATAGTATTAATAATTAATTGATAATAATAATAATAAACAAAACAGAGAAACCCTAGCAACAATAGCAACGACAAGCTAGAACAAATCTATAATACCATAACATAACAATACAAACAAATAAAACTGGGAATTTCATTAAAATCTTTAAATTCCAAGCTTGCCAAACTCTAATCCCCCAAACGAGCAATCTCGACCACCAAAATCCACGAAAAAATTGAGGGAAAAGGAAAAAAAGAACTAGAAAGGAGCTGAACTCACCAAGAAAAGCCTCTGCTGGATGTAGAAGTGGAAGTTGAGGAATAGAACCTGGGAAACTAAACTGGATGATGCGTAAGGTACTAAGGTGTTACTGATGCTGCTCCAGAGAGAGAGAGAGTTTGGTGAGAGAGTTATGGTGGGATCGGAGCAGCGATTGTGGGAGTGTCGGAAGAGAGAGCGCCGATGGGGCATTGTGATGGAAGGGAGTGGCGACGGAAGGGAGCGGCATCGGAGGGGCATCGATGGAGGGTTTGCGAGGGACAGTCAGAGTCACCGCCAAAGGGAGTCACCAACGAGGAGAGGGAGTGCCGACAAAGGGACCAGGGATGGTGGGAGTGCCAGAAGAGGGAGCGACAGCGATGTTCTTCGGAGTGCTGGGATTCTTTGCCGTCACTGGTGTTTAGGGTTATGTGCTAGTGTTTCAGTGTTTAGGGAACGGCCAAAATGGTTTCATGTAAATGGGAAAGAGTTTCGAAACTGTTTTTTGAATAAAAGCTTTCTTTTTTCCTTATACCTTTTGACCACATTTTTTAAGTGTGCCAAAATAGTTAAAGGAAATGGCCACGCTTTTAAAATGTCACGGTAACGAAAACATGTCGCCACGCTTTAAAAGCATCCCTGTTTCTCTCTATGGCCACGCTTTTGAAACGTGGCAAAAAAATCGTGGCCAAATCTTGAATCAATTGCCACCCTCATAAAAGCGTGGCCATAGACCCCTTTCGCCACGCTTTTTAAGCGTAGCAAGAAAAAATGTGGCCAAATCTCTAATCAGTCGTCACCCTCATAAAAGCGTGGCCATTGACCACTTTTTGCCACGCTTTTAAAGCGTGGCAAGAAAAAAGCATGGCCATAGAGCTTTTTTCTTGTAGTGAACCAAGAACAGAGCAGTTGTAGTTCCAGTGGCTGACTCTGGCAATGTCAGTGCTGCTCCCAGCAATCAGGCACGGCGGCATAGCTAGAACAAAATCAAAAGGAGTGGAGGAAACCTTTGAGCAACTCTGGCGAACTCCATTAGTAGCGGCTTTGACCACCGTGACCCAAACAGCGGCGACGGCGCCCTCTGGCACCCACCGGTTCCTCCTCCTCTGTGACCTTCTCCCCTCGCGCATCTCCCATCTCTGCGACAGCGATGGTGGAATCACGATAAATGCACAACGACAATACTCAATAGCTCCTTCCTCATCCTCGTGTTCACTCCTTTCGAAGCCCTAGCCCACAGCTGTGATGACGATGGTGAGCTCAGCGGCAACTAGGCGTGACGGAGCTGGCTGCAATGGCGGCGTCTTCTTCCCCTTTTGCGCACGGCATTAGCTGGCATGCCCTCTCTCCCTCGAGCTCTGACTCCCGACGGCGACACGATAGTGGCGACGAGCCCCAACGTCGCCAGCATGGTCTTTCTCCCCCTTCACTTTTCTTCTTCTGCCTGGGTGTGTTTGTGTGTGTGGTATGTATTCGTTGGGAAGAAAAGGGTAAGGGGTGGCGGCTGTTTTTAGTCAAAAGGGTGAGGGAGTGTGTCATTTAGGTCAAAATTAAGGTTAGGAAAGTGTAGGTTTGGGGACTAGGGTTTTGATTAGGTATTTTTAATAAAAATAAGGGTAAGTAGTAATTGAAACTAAATTTGATCCAACAATAATTATTTATAAAAATACTATGTATCTATCAACTTATAAATTATTTTCAAATAAGTATTCTAATTAAAAAATTAGAGATAATCAAATTAAATTTTTTTATTCATAAAATAAGGTTTAAAAGCTCAATATTCAAATTAAAGCATATAAAATTTTCATTGGTTTTCAATTATTAAAGCTTTAAATTAAAAATAAGAAAATACCTAATTACTATGAAAATCATGAGTTTTAATTGATTTTAAACTTAAAACCACACAACTTGGCTTTAATTACCTTTTTGTAAGATAATTTTTTGAAAATAAAATCATAAATAAATATTATAAATCTATCATAAAGTAGAAATTGTTTATTATTTCGTGTTAAATTCATAAGCTTGTAAAAATGTAATTTTTTTGTAATTTGAACTAAAAACATAAAATTCGAATTTCTATTTTTATTTGTTTTGATTTTTTAATATTTTATTTAAATTTAAAAAAATATTTTTTTATTAACTTTTATGTTTTAAAATTAATGAAAAATAAATAATTTGTATAAATAATAAATTAAATTAAACTAATTCAATTTATATATAAATAGCATAAATTAAGTCAATTTGATTTAGGGATGGCAATTTCCTCCAATGGAGCGAATATCCGCGGGGAATTACCTGCCGGGGAACAGGTTTGGAAAGTATTTTTTCCCCGCGGGGACGGGGGGTGGGGACCCGTATAATAAACGGGGATAGAGGTCCCTGCCCCGTGGGTACTCGTTTAATCCCCGCTATATCGAAAAGACTAAAATACCCTTCACATATATATATGTTTGGAAAACCTTAGCCTCCTCCATTCCTGATTTCTCCTTCGGTGATTTCTCCTTCAATCCTTCCCTCAGATCCTTACCGAACCCAACCCCTACTCACCTCCGCCGCCACTCCGCCATTCCCCAAACCCTACTCACCACTTCCTCGTGTCACTCTCAAGGTCACCACAGCACTTGTCGGCTCATCACTCGCCTGAGATTACCTGTCCTAATAAAGTTAATCATAAATTTGGCTACTTGGCCTAAGATTACCTGCCACAAAATCCTAATAAAGTTGGCTACTTGGCCTTGCCGCCTATCACTTTGTAATAGTTTTGGATTTTGATGAGCGGATAATTTATACGCTTTTTGACATTGTTTTTAGTATGTTTTTAGTAGGATCTAGTTACTTTTAGGGATGTTTTCATTAGTTTTTATGTTAAATTCACATTTCTGGACTTTACTATGAGTTTGTGTGTTTTTCTGTGATTTCAGGTATTTTCTGGCTGAAATTGAGGGACTTGAGCAGAAATCAGATTCAGAGGTTGAAGAAGGACTGCTGATGTTGTTGGATTCTGACCTCCCTGCACTCAAAGTAAATTTTCTGGAGCTACAGAACTTGAAATAGCGCGCTTCCAATTGCGTTGGAAAGTAGACATCCAGGGCTTTCCAGCAATATATAATAGTCCATACTTTGACCAAGAATAGATGACATAAACTGGCGTTCAACGCCAGCTTTCTGCCCAAATCTGGCGTCCAGCGCCAGAAAAGGAGCCAAAACCAGAGTTGAACGCCCAAACTGGCACAAAAGCTGGCGTTCAACTCCAAGAAAGACCTCTACACGTGCAACACTCAAGCTCAGCCCAAACACACACCAAGTGGGCCCCGGAAGTGGATTTATGCATCAATTACTTACTCATGTAAACCCTAGTAGCTAGTTTATTATAAATAGGACCTTTTACTATTGTATTAGGCATCTTTTGAACCATCTTTGAATCTTTTGATCATCTTTGGATGCCTGGTTCTTAGATCAGAGGGGCTGGCCATTCGGCCATGCCTGGACCTTTCACTTATGTATTTTTAACAGTAGAGTTTCTACACTCCATAGATTAAGGTGTGGAGCTCTGCTGTTCCTCAAAGATTAATGCAAAGTACTACTGTTTTCTATTCAATTCATCTTATTTCGCTTATAAGATATCCATTCGCACCCAAGAACGTGATGAAGGTGATGATTATGTGTGACGCTCATCACCATTCTCCCCTATGAACACGTGCCTGACAAACACTTCCGTTCTACATGAAATAAGCTAGAATGAATATCTCTTAGATCTCTTAACCGGAATCTTCGTGGCGTAAGCTAGAATGATGGCGGCATTCAAGAGAATCCGGAAAGTCTAAACCTTGTCTGTGGCATTCCGAGTATGATTCAATGATTGAATGACTGTGACGAGCTTCAAACTCGCGAGTGCTGGGCGTTAGTGACAGACGCAAAAGGAGGGTGAATCCTATTCCAGCATGATCGAGAACCGACAGATGATTAGCCGTGCTGTGACAGAGCATGTGAGCATATTTTTCACTGAGAGGAGGGGATGTAGACACTGACAACGGTGATGCCCTTGCATAAAGCCAGCCATGGAAAGGAGTAAGACTGATTGGATGAAGATAGCAGGAAAGCAGAGGTTCAGAGGAACGAAAAGCATCTCCATTCGCTCATCTGAAATTCCTACCAATGATTTACATAAGTACCTCTATCCCTATTCTATTAATTATTATTCGAAAACACCACTATCAATTTATATCTGCCTGACTGAGATTTGCAAGGTGACC
This sequence comes from Arachis hypogaea, assembly GCF_003086295.3. NCBI lineage: Eukaryota > Viridiplantae > Streptophyta > Magnoliopsida > Fabales > Fabaceae > Arachis > Arachis hypogaea. Next base: position 83,024,642 of record NC_092054.1, read on the forward strand.
ATAGCTTGCTTCATACCAACAATCTCCGTGGGATTCGACCCTTACTCACGTAAGGTATTACTTGGACGACCCAGTGCACTTGCTGGTCAGTTACACGGAGTTGTGAACCATGGTCTTGGCATCAAGTTTTTGGCGCCATTTCCAGGGAAAGAAAGAGCAATGAATTTTACATAATTAAAGTGTAATCACGATTCCGCGTACCAGATCTCATCATCTCGGAGGGGCGTCACTTAAACGCTGGTAACATTGATTTCGTTACGTTTTCTCTCTGTTCTCTTTTTCATTCTTTGATGTCACATTTTTTGGGTTCCTCTATTTTTTGGTTGAACTGAACTAACAGCTAGTCCACATCATCATCGAGAGTTTTACGATTTTTTTCTTTGAAGCGAACTAAAGCCATGGCCTTAATGAGTCCCTCCCTTATTCTCTCTCATAATCAACATCTCTTATCTAACCATTTATTATTATTATTATTATTATTATTATTATTATTATTATTATTATTATTATTATTATTATTTAGGATTTAGGATTTTATTTTTAATTGGAATTTTTGAAATAGTAAGCAAATTTCTCTCATGATTGAAATAATAAAATAAGAGAATGTGTTATTTTTTGATTTAATAGCCCCACCTTTGTTGCAATAGTTAGTGTCGCAGTTGTCATCATCCTCGCAACAACTCTCGCAGTAAGCCAGTAACCTTCGTTGCTCTTCCTTCCTTCAATTATTCTGTGATTGTTGTGATTTCTGTGATTTCTATGAATCTGTGATTTCTTCTGATTTTCTGTGATTGTGTTAATTTCTGTGAATTTGTGATTTCTTCTGATTTGTTATGATTGTTGTGATTTCTATAATTTATGTGATGTCTTTTGATTTTCTATGATTGTAGTGATTTATGTGATTTCTGGGATTTACCTTGAAGCATTTTTGTGATTCTGCTAAATATGTGTCTCTCTGAAGGATATGTTCATGTAGGCACCGTTTGGTTGATGTCTGTGTATGCCAAAGACAGAGACACGGTGGAACGTGTTCTTTGTTTGGCATGTGAGACACAAACTAAGAGAGACACTGTGACACAGAGATACCCACAAAAAATATGTATTTTGTGTCTTTCCAATTAGCTGAGACACTAATTTTTAAGTTGAGACACTGATAATTTTTACCATTTTATCCCTTCAACCTAATTTTTTTCTTCAACCATTCTTCATTTCCCCTCTCATCCTCCATACTCTCTGCTCATTGTTGTTGCCTAATTTGGGCTTCAATGGCGTTGCTTCCATCCTCTCTTTGGTGGTGTTGTTTGTCTTCTGTCTTCTCCTTGCAGGTAGCGTCACAGCAAACAACGATTGTCGTAACGACGAAGACGCTCTCCCCATTCACATTTTGTTCTTCTTCTCTTTGGCAGCGAGAGCAACTGTAGATCTATAGTGGAAGCAACCACAAATCTCGTTACAGAAATGATATTTTCTAGTCGGTCCTGTCCTTCTTCCATTTTTTCTTATTTTCATCTTCTTTTCATTCTTCTCCATTTTTTCTTTTTTCTTTTTCATTTACTCTGTTGCCTTGTTCCGCCTCAGATTTAATTTGTATTTGTTTTAAATTTTTTTTTGGATTAAGCTTTATTGGTGTTCTTTGCCATAGATGAAGTGATAACTTATTCTGTATTTAGATTGATGGAGATTTATGTTTGTTATGCTAATTTTTAGTAATTTTGGGTAAATTTTTTATGCTTATGAGGTTGATTTTATTTTGGATGAAGAATTACAAAAAATTAAGAAAAAATCTGTGTTGGTCTTGAAGATGTGATGCCATGGTAAATTGTGATGATTTTGAAAGAGTATGAAAAATGAAAAGATAGAAGTGGTGATGGTGATACTGAAATGAATAAGGTAAAATTGACTTTTTAATAAAATTGTGAGTTGTGTGTTCTGTTCATGTCTTAATTATCAAACAGAATACAAAATTAATATCTTCTTATGTCTATGTACTCTTGTGTATTTGTGTCTATGTCTTCATCATTTTAAGACATAAACCAAACACAGCCGTAAGTAAACTATATACAATACACTATTTTTTCATATTATTGTTGATTTATTATACGATTTTGATTTTAACTTTTAATTGTTCTTATCGATATAGGAATAGGATTCAAACAAATTTGCCTTTGATGAATTATATATGAAGTATATATACATATGAATTCTTGTTGTTAAATGCCTATAGATTATAGTTGTGGAGATTTGGTTTGGTGCTCTTCTTATGCACACATTTTCTATATTCCTACAGCCAGACCGGGATTTCAAAAGTCTGAGAGTACTAGTTTATAAAAAAAAAAAAAAATCATATTTAGATTCTATCCCTCTAATTGAAAAGGGTTTACTTCCTCCAAATTTTATTTTGAAAGATCCAGATTCTCACTATATATATATGTTTGTAGAAAGAACAACGCATATATTTATCATTTTCACAAGTTTTGAAGGTGGATACTAATCACTTAAATATGGTTGCTCTTGTCAATTATACCATATTACCACCATTATTGGTGGATGTTGTAATAGTATTTTATTCTCATAAATTAGAGTAGCAGTGTTTAGTTTTGGAGTGATAAATTATGTTTTCATGAATATATTTTATCGGTTATTGCTATTTGAATCTTTGAAGCCTAATGAAATTATGTTTGTAATGGCAATTAAAGATTATCTTGATTTTTAAAAATTTTTTTTTAAAATTTTTTTTTCGTTTTTTAATATTTTTTTTAAGGATCCCGCTAGGGAGACAATGAACTATTTGTACAATGTTTAAACTGATTTTGGAGTTCACCAATGATCGAACTCTTGACCTTTCGGACCTAGCGCTCTAATACCATGTCATGATACCACTCATCCCAAAAGTTTCAGCTGATGGGAAAAAGGTAACACTAATGGTTATATCTCTAATACTCCCTAAACTTCCAATGTACACATTGTACAAATATTCCATTGACTTCTCATACTTTTCTTTTTTTTTTTAATTTGCGGATATCTGATTCTCCGGTGGGTACGGAGTTCCCGTTACCCGTTGCGAGAACAAAACAGAGATGGGGAATGTTATCGGAAGCGGGGACAGGGGGTCCATAAAGACCCGTTGCCATCACTAATTTAATTCGATTTATATAAAAATATAAAAATATTTAAAACAGATGTGTAATCAATTTTAAAGTAAGAATATATATGTATTTTTCTCTATCTTTATCTTATTTGCGTATATGCCTTTGTATCTAGATATTCATTAATTTGAAATAATAAACAAACACAACCTTTTGGATCCCAACCCAAGTTTTGTACCCTAGGATTGGTGTACCATTTGATTATGGATCCCAACCAAGCACAAAATCACATTGATTTGGATTCATAACTTGAATACCAAAAATAAAGTAAAAAAATCACATTTCATACTGGAAAACACAAGGGAAGTTGTAAAGAAAATTTCCCTCAATCTGATGAAGCAAATAGGCCAAAAAAGAGTGTCTAAAATCCGGAGAAGCAGACCGAGAAGAACACCAAACTTGATTAAAAACCATGGATTAAATCAAATATTATTCCGAAATTAAATCACCCTAGAAACACACCCAAAAAAAAAAGAAGGTAGAAAAGTAACCAAAAGGAAACAAAATAAAACAAAGCTCTAATCCGCAACCCCGAAACCCCAATGCAACCTTAGTTAGCGTCCATCCACAATCCAAGTGCTTCCGCTGACTCGCGATCTCCACCGTAGATAAACACTCATCCAACGGTTCAAGTTCAAAACTCCACAAAGGTTCCCGATCCGTGTGAACCCCATCCCAACCAATCAGAACTCGCCATTTCCCTCTCACCACCTTCTATATAAATTCCCCTCTACCGTCTATCTCTTCGTCATAAGCCTGTATCATACCCAACTCTTCATCACATAAAGCACTCTCTCTCTCTCTCTCTCTCTCTCTCTCTCGAAAACGGTTATTGCAACCTCTCTGGTTTAAATTTTGTGGTTCAGTTTCAGCCATGTCTACCGCCGCAGCACAGCCCAAGACCAAGAAAACGGCTTCGTCCAAGAAGCTTCCTTCTCACCCCACCTTCGCCGAGGTATGCACAAAAATTATTCATAGTCCATTCAAAATTTAAATTTAAATTCGAAAATTGTGAATTATAAATGATGATTTGTGAATTCTAATTCGATGTGTTATTATTTTCTAGATGATAACGGACGCGATTTCGAGTTTGAAAGAGAGAACTGGTTCAAGTCAATATGCGATAACGAAGTTCATCGAAGAGAAGCACAAGAATCTTCCACCAACCTTCCGGAAGCTTCTTCTCCACAACCTCAAGAAATCCGTCGCTGCTGGAAAGCTCGTGAAAGTGAAGAATTCATTCAAGCTTGCGCCGAAAGCTGCTTCTCCTCCCGCTCCAGTGAAGGCTCCAGCGAAGGCTTCTTCTGTTGCCGCCGCCAAGCCTAAAGCGGCGGCGGCTTCCAAGCCTGGTCCCAAGCCTGCATCCAAACCTAAAGCCAAACCAGCTGCCATTACGAAGAAGGCCGCTGCCAAACCTAAAGCCAAAACTGCCCCTACTTCTGCAAAGCCGAAGCGGAAGACAAAAGCGAAGGCTCCGGCGAAGAAGGTTGCTGCCAAGCCGGTGAAGAAGACGCCAGTTAAAAAGCCGAAAAGCGTGAAGTCTCCAGCGAAGAAAGCAGCGGCGAAGAAGACTAAGAAGTGAAAGTGAAAAAGTGGCTTGGTTTGTTAGGGATAGTTAAATATTTTTCTGGCGTTTTTTTTTAATGTTTTGTTGTCGTTAATTGTTAGTATAGATATAATGGTAGGGGAAGGTTATTGATGTAAATTCGTTTGGTTAGATGAATGTAACAAGGACTTGTTTTCTGCATTCTGATGTCTACCTTTTTTACTTGGAATTGGGAGAAGTAAGATGTCTAATCTTACGCCAAAAACGTATACAAGCTGGAGTTTTGTGCGTTATGCGAAGTTTTTTCGTTCTCACTCGATATGCTAAGCATGTTTGATGTGTGGGGAACATTACAAAATAGAAACTTACCACGTTGCAATGTATATTATAATATTATAAGTGTTAATAATGTGAAAATGTTCTTCGTGTTATTTAGTAACATGCCAATACTGGATAGAAAGAAAGAATTCGGTGGATTTATGTGGTGTAAAATCAGAAATGGATTAAGACGTAGTCTGATGGAGGAAATGGAAGGGGGCATACCGAATATGAAGCATTTTAATGTATGAATCGACACGGGAGTGGGCATGACCCTCGCTTGTGTCGCCATGTATTCAGCTATCGGCGTAGCTTATGTTCTGAACATGGCGAGGGTTGAGCCTCGTGGCCGTGGGGACTAGTTTTCTTGATAGATGTTAAAACTTTTTAGCTTACTTTATCTTTTCGTGATTTTATGCTTATATCTTTGTTCCTTTCAGTATTAATAGATAGTTTGATACAAAACATTTTACGTTTAGAATAAAATTTAAAATGAGATCCCGTTTTTAATGAACCAAACGTTTTCAAACACTTGTAAGAATTCTATGAACCAAACGTTTTTAATGAACCAACATAAATTCTATGATCTCCAATTGAAAGAATTAATTTCCGAAAATCCTTTAGAATTTTGCTAGAGTATATATTAAGATTACTATTAATAAAAAATTTAATTTTTTTATTAAATTGTTTTACTCAAATTTTTGTTCAATTATTAACAACAAATAAATCAACAATTTTCGAGCTTTGTTTCGCAATCTTAATTTAAGGAGCGGAAACGACTCCTTTTGTGGATGTCTCAAGGTCTCAATTGTAGCTTCGAAAGTAAAATTAAAAATAAAAAGAAAATAGCAAGGTGCCGAAGGCAAAGTAAAATGCAGAAATTAAAGCAAATAGGAAATTAAAAAGAAAATGAAGGAAGAAACATGAACGTAAAAAAGAAAAAGACGTAAAAGTAGAGGAATTTTATTAATAAAAACTGGAAAAAAGCAAAGTACAAGTGTTTGAGTTCAGAGGAATTACTTAAGATTCTCAATTTTACTCTGTGATGTCAAGGGGTTGAGAGCGTTTTTTGGGTTTCTAAGCGTTTTCCAAGAAGAACTGAACTGATTACAATATTTTTCTAAAGCTCTATTTATAGACTAACTTAATGTCAGCTAACAGTTACCATTTGTACACCACTTGCGGAAAATTTGAATTTCTTGTAACTGTTCCCGCATCTCTTGTGAATTTCAAAAGTTAAATAGATAGCTGTTTTACTCAAATTTTAACGCTCCATGTTGATAACTGCTCCTGCATATAGCACGTCCTATAATTCAGGCTTAATTCAAATTTTGAATAAAAACTGCTTCTTTGCTAGTGAATTAGAAGCTTCCCCTAATATATTGAATCTGGCTTCATAAGTTAATAATAATATTATCTTATATTTATTTACTTAAAACAAATTATTTTTTCCTAAGTGATAATAATTTTTTGCCTAACAAGATGCCTCCAAAATTTCTCACTTGAAGATATGCAATGATTGAAAGTGAGAAAATTTAGTTGTTTATTGACATTTTTCTTATTTTTGATATTGAGAGTCAATTGACATTTTAGACACATCCGTTTGACAGATTAAATGCCTACTAGTAATAGACTTAACAGAATTTCAAAGTCTATAAAATTTTTTACATTAATAGTTGAACTGTCGATGGGGTCTATTCTTTTGTATGAAATTTTTAAGTGTGTCAAATGATATCTGTTCTAATTTCGGCACATTAAATGTGTATCAATTGACCTTTGTTTTGACCTTTAATATTTCAATTAAGAGTTTTTTGACACACACTTTCATTGTTTTAATTGACACAATTTGCCTAACTTCAGAAGTAACAAAATCTTAACTTCGTGAAGTCGTTTCTTTCATATGTTAAACTTCAGGTGTCAATTAAATTTGATAAAATTTCTAATCCTATAAAATATCCACACTAACATTCTAATAGTTTTGACTCCAAGCGCTAAGAGACTCAACAGAATTTCTAAGTCAATTAGGCTTTGGTATTTATGAAGTACATACCCAAATGTCAATGAGAAATTATTTTTGTCCAAGATTTTAAACTTGATGCATTTTTTTAAAATAAAACCATTCATATCTATTTTACACATCTCAATACTTTCAGGATTAAATACCTTGGTGTCAACTGTCAGTGGCTTGACTCTAGGATTATACATCCTGAACTCCACATGCATCTCATCATAGTAACATGTACTATTATCAGTAGGAACTTCTTCCACTCCTCCATCTTCATTCCAGAAAATCAATTTTTGATGTAAAGTGGATGGAATAGCACCCATTCCATGAATCCAATCACGTCCCAAAAGCAAGTTAAAACCAGCCTTTGAAGGAACCACAACAAATAGAGTTGGCCTATTGATAGAACCAACCTCAATTGATAGTAGAACCACACCTCTAACAGAAGAAGTCCTTCCATTAAAATCTGTTACCTCAATGCTACTTTTAATCAGATCTTTTTCAGTCTTTCCAAACTTTTCCATCATTTTTTCAGACATGAGATTAACAGCAGCTCCCCCGTCAACCAAAATCTTATTGACTATCCTTCCATCAACACGAGCCTTGATATGCAGTGGACGCAAGTGTTCCTTATCATTTTCAGTAGGCTTCTCAAATAATCCTCCACCACACATATTGTCATCTAGCAATAAGCATTTGCTTCCAGGAAAAACATCATAATAATCATCTTCTAATGACTCTACTTCCTGAACTTGACTATACTCCTCAGGCAGTATTGACACCACAGCTATAGGTTGCTTAACACCAAATATTGCTTCTAAGCTGTCATCAAAACTAGTGTCAAAATTATCAGTAATTAAATCTTCATTCTTTTCTCCCTTGTTTTCAACCATTACCCTCTTTCCAGCAAGATTCTTCTTGACATTTTTATTGCATGTAGGGTGATTAGAAGAATTGCCTGTTTCTGTAGACTTGGCCATGGTTGACAAAGGAGGCAAATCTACTCCGTGTCCCTTGTATGGATCCAAAGAAACATACTCAGGTATATTCTCTTTCTGCTCAAAAGTTGTAAAAGGAGAATATTTTAAAATATTTTGACAATTTGGCCAAGGAGAATAATTAGGAACCTGTTACATGTTAGGATTATAACAAGAATAAATTGGCTTTGAGGGAATAGGCACATTTTTTGGAATATATATACTACCTCCGTCTTGTACATGATTCATGTTCCATAACTGAGACTCATAGTACCTGGGCTTAAAAGGTTTAGGCTTCACCCATTTGTTTTTTCCTCTTGCAAAAGCAGTAGGTTGATTCTGCACATTTCTCACATTCTGGACCCATTTATTGTTTGAAATTTTGGTGGGAGAAACTCTTGTCTTTTGAGAAAATCCATAAGGTTTTCCATCAATCATGACCACAGTCTTCATCTTCTGGTTGACGGGTTGTACCCCAGTATTGTTGACGCACTTGTTCAAAGGAGTTTGACCGCCCAACTTTTGTTTTTCCTCGGCTATTTTTCGCTTTAGCTCGTTAGTTTCATTTTCTTTTTCAGCAATCTTCTTTCTCAACTCAGTCTTTTCTTTCTCTTCATCTTTGTACTTTTCAAACTCTTTTGTAGCTTCCTTGTCAAAAACAGCATTGCACTTTGGGCACATGGCGATGGTGCTGTGAGATTCTTTAATTCTCAACAAAAAATCTAACAGATCCTCACCAGGACGAGGATAAACTGGCTTCTTATCTTGCTCAAAGATTCTCAAGTCCTTATTTTCATTTTTAGCACTAACCATTGTGGCATCAACTTCTACCATGTTGACTGACAAATTGAATGGCTCGACATAATTTGAGTCAGCAGCAAATGGTTCAGTGTCCACCTTCATAGTAGTTTATCCTCAAACTTCAATCTTCCCTCCTCAATTGCTTTTTGTATCAAGTCCCTGAAACGGACGCAATTATTAGTGGTATGCGAAAATACCTGATGAAACTTACAAAATTTTTTATTCTTTATTTCATCAGCTGAAGGCATCTTTTTTCCTTCTGGTAAAATAAGCTACTTATCTTTTAATAAAACTTCAAATATTTGATCTGCCTTAGAAATATCAAAAGAATAAGTCTTATTTTCAGTTTTGGAATATAAAGAAACCTTTTCTTTTCCTTTAACAGGCTTCAAAGATTTGCATACATAAGGAGGACCCCCACGCAATTCAGCAATATAAACCTCTTTCTCATCTGAATCACTACTATCGGAAAAACAATCCACATATGCAACTTTTTTAGAATCTTTTTTGAAATTTTCTTTTTTTTTTAATTTGTTCTATTTGTCTTACTCTTTCAGCTAACTGGGAAAGATCTAAAGTATGTTGATTGACAAGTTTCTTCCTAACTCCAAATTCTAACCCATTAGTAGCCATTTTGACAACTTCAGTTTTCGGAATCGGAGTAAAACACTTATTTCTCATGTTTCTAAATCGCGCCAAATAAGTATCAATGGATTCTCCTTTTGCACGTTTGACAGAGAATAAATCCGTAAGACTAACTTTCAATTCACCTCGGAAAAACTGATCATGAAAATTTCTTTCTAACTGCGCCCAAGAATGAATAGAATTTGGTCTCAAGTTGGAGAACCATGTAAATGCATTTTTTGTTAAAGAAGAAGGAAGTATCTCATCTTGAGATATTCATTAGAAACTGCTTTCCCAATTTCAATAGTATATCGAGCAATATGCTCTACTGTAGACTCATTTTCTTTTCCAGAAAATTTTGCAAGGGATTTTGGAATTTTCCAACCCCTTGGGAGCTCTGCTTGTTGGACACATTCAGGAAAAGCAGACACAAAATATGGCCTATTTAAGCAACCAACATTAAATTTCAAACGGTTTAAAACTTGTTCAACATTTCTTGCTAGATTATAATGCCCCCTAAGTTGTTTTGCCTAAGTCTTTCTAACATATCATCAGCATTTTGACCATGTCTAGGCATATGAACATCATAATTAGGAATTGCTCCACCGTTCTGATTGACATTATCAAATCTTAAACCTTGGTTGTCATTTTCTTCTAAATTTACCACAGTAGCAATCCTATTAACTTGCCTATTTAATTGTTCAATTCTAGTGTTTATATTTTCTAAAAGAGGATTTAAAACTGTCACCATCTGATGAGTTAACATGTTTACTAGATCATGGTGGCTTTCATCCATCTGTTGCCTAATATTTGCTAAAGATCCCACGGTTTGACTAGGTTGATTAACAGGCATTGCTCTTGACATGTCAGGAAATACAGGTCTGGAATTTTCTACCCTAGTGACAGTGGATGTAGTAGAATTAGATGCACTGTTATTTCCTGTATTAATAGAATGTGAAAAATTTTGTTGTGATACGTGTGAACCTGACGCCCCAAAAATAGGTACATTTGACATGCCACATAGATTTTGATAATTGAAAAGTTGAGTAGAGAGGCACAGGCAATCCTTGTGTCACCATGGAGGGGACATACCCCGGTGGCAAGCCATATGGCGGCCACCCCACGGTATTTATGTGAGTTGCATTTAACCCTGTATGGGCATGGCCAACGCCATCATGCCTCACTGATATCAAGGTAGGCTATGCGTTTGAAACCACAGGAGAATTTTCGGATTTATTTCCTCTAATCTCATCACTAGAAGTAGAAGAAGATGCTGCAGAAGTATTTGACATGTCAACTGACACTGATTTTCTTGGCTCTGGACACACGAACTTACCACTGCGCAACCACATACAAATTCAAAACTCCTGATTTTTCTTTTGACAAACTACAATCTATTGACAATGTCCCACCGGGCGTGCTAATTTTTTTTATTCAAATTTTTGTTCCATTGTTAACAACAAATAAATCAACAATTTTCGAGCTTTGTTTCACAATCTTAATTTAAGGAGCGGAAACGACTCCTTTTGTGGATGTCTCAAGGTCTCAATTGTAGTTTCGAAAGTAAAATTAAAAATGAAAAGAAAATATGCAAGGTGCCGGAGGCAAAGTAAAATGCAGAAATTAAAGCAAACAGGAAATTAAAAAGAAAATGAAGGAAGAAACATGAACGTAAAAAAGAAAAAGACGTAAAAGTAGAGGAATTTTATTAATAAAAATTGGAAAAAAGCAAAGTACAAGTGTTTGAGTTCAGAGGAATTACTTAAGATTCCCAATTTTACTCTGTGATGCCAAGGGGCTGAGAGCATTTTTTGGGTTTCTAAGCGTTTTCCAAGAAGAACTGAACTGATTACAATATTTTTCTAAAGCTCTATTTATAGACTAACTTAATGTCAGCTAACAGTTACCATTTGTACACCACTTGCGGAAAATTTGAATTTCTTGTAACTGTTCCCGCACCTCTTGTGAATTTCAAAAGTTAAATAGATAGCTGTTTTACTCAAATTTTAACGCTCCATGTTGATAACTGCTCCTACATATAGCACGTCTTATAATTCAGGCTTAATTCAAATTTTGAATAAAAACTGCTTCTTTGCTAGTGAATTAGAAGCTTCCCCTAATATATTGAATCTGGCATCATAAGTTAATAATAATATTATCTTATATTTATTTACTTAAAACAAATTATTTTTTCCTAAGTGATAATAATTTTTTTCCTAACATAAATACAAAATAAATATGTTAAAAACTTCACTTTTTTATATTTTTAATAAAAACTCTTATTTTGTATATGTAGCACAAGTTAACCAAACTCAATTTTTTGATAAGGCCAAGTAGTTACTACCCATCATGAATGTAGATTTGTTATCTCAAAATTAGCCACACATTTGTTCAGATTTTTCTTTTCCTATAGTGTTGCTGTGTTTGTGAAACACATTTTTTGAAAATTAAACTAAATTTATCCATTACTAATAATCAAATTATTAGAAGATTATAGGAGTTTTAATATGCCAACTTATTCAAGTGTACAACAAAAAAAATATATATATAAATTGAATTCATCAATGTTGATAAAAATAAGATTATAAAAATTGTATCAAGTTTGACAAGTCAAAATTGATTAAATTACAAAAAGAATAGTCAAACTTTTTGACTAAACTGTATCACAATTATGTTATCATATATTAGCATGTTTATCAACTAGTAAAACAAGTTGCCAACTTGCTATATTAAAATCTTGTAAAGATATTAGTTGGAGTTAATTAAAAATGTCTTAATAATTAAGAAAATTAGTAGATTTAAGTTTATATAAGACATGATATATAATATGATATAGTTCTTAAGTGAAGTTTATAAGCAATATGGAGTTATGTTAAAAATCTTTATTTTCTCTTTATTTGGAAAGTTAATAAAGAATATAAATATGTATTATGGTTGTAGTGTTGTTCCTATTCTTATTATATTATTATTTTATTGTGGATCAATTAGGAGTGTGCATGAGTCGGGTGAAATTAGATTTGATGTGATTTAGACCCGATCTGAAATATATACTGGGCCTATTTTTTAGACCCGAACCCGGCCTTAGATCCGATGAAACTTATACACTTTCGGGTCACGATTATATCGGGTAAAAACCGGGTGAAAACTGGACCGTTAATATTACATTATCTTGATACCTTCTTATAAGTTAGCATGTGAAAATATCTAAATTTCCAAAACTCCAACCATTATTTGACATGGTAAAATTCACTTAGAAAAATATAACAAGAACCAACTCTTCTCTGAAATTAAAGCATAACCATAATCAATACTAATATTGTCTAATAACACAAAATATTTAAATCAATACAAATAACACAATATGATGCATTAGTCTAAAATTTTATGCATTTTAAACATAAAACATTAACTTATAGTCTTATAATAACTAATAACACAATATTAAAGTTTACAATACTTAAATTCCAGATAAGAATAGCCATCATCCATCATTAATAACAAAATATTAATTGTGTATGATGACCGGATCGGGTTTGAGTGATCCGAACTATGGCCCGGATCCGACTCGAAATAATGATCAGGTCTATTTTTGAAATCCTTATCCAATCTTAAACCTGAAAAAATCACACCAAATTAATCTCTAAAGTGTTTAAAACCGAATCGAGTCTTTGGGTCAGATCGGACCATGCACACCCTTAGGATCAACAAAGAGTGGCCATAAACCGCAGTACATTACCGCTATTTATGAAGGAAGATGTATATGAAAACCGTTATATAGCGGATTACTAGGAAAAAAGAATATAGCTAATCCGCTGCTAATTGTAATGGTTTACGTATTTGGGTTACCGACGTGGAATTTTAAAATTGGAAGAATAAAAAATGGAAATAAACCCAATTCATGTTAGAGGCTACGGACAAAATATGGTGAATTAGGGAGTACCATCAAAGTTGTGAATAATAGAATATTTTTGTCAATAAATAATACTTTATGTACACATTTTATTCTCTTATTATTCTTTTAAATTTTTTATATTTTTATTATTATTTTTATTGAATTTAATTTTAATACACTGTTAGTGTAAAGTATTTTACATGTGCATTCTATTATGTACATCACATTAGTAAAAATAACTACTTTTACATTGCTCGTTTAAATGGCCATAAAAAAATAGATGTGATCGCACGACTGTATAAAATACTTTACATTATGAGTGAATCAAAATTAAACTTTACTTTTATTACTGATATATAATTGTGCTATGGATGGATGCCTATTTAATGACTTGGGCCTTTTTCAATAGTGAAGTTTAGTTCCTTAAGACAAACTGAAGTTAATGAAGTTTAAAAGTATAACTTTTGTACGTATATAAATAGAAGCGTGGTATGACGCAAAGAACTTACAAATACACAACAATAATATATAAAATACTCCTCTCTCTCTTTATATATATGTACGCTGCAATATATAACATTAGTGAATATATATATGAATCATCTCTATTATATTAAGATAATAATATTGGTGAATATTAATATTAGAGTTCTCTATTTATACTTCTTTATTTTATATTTATTCTCTCTTCTTTATTTATTTATTTTACAACACATTATCAACACGAGGCTCTGATCAAAATTTAGGAAGACTCAGGTAATAAATTTAAATTATGTTAAAGGTCTCTCATTTTGAATTTAATGCTCTTGATATATCTGAAAATAACTACTTATCATGGATATTAGATGCCGAAATTCATCTTGATTCAATGGATCTTGGAGATACCATTAAGGTTGAAAATAAAGCATCCCAAAAGGATAAAGCCAAAGCCATCGCCATCATCTTCCTTAGTCGTCATCTTGGGAAAAGGTTGAAAAATGAATATCTCATACTAAAAGATCCTATAGATCTGTGGAAGAATCTTGAATAAAGGTATAACAATCAAAAGACAGTGATACTTCCTCAAACCCGATATGAGTGGACACACTTGCGTCTACAGGATTTTAAATTCATAAATGAATATAATTTAGCAATGTTTCGAATTATCTCATGAATAAAATTATGGGAGGAAAAGATAACTAATAATGACATGTTAGAGAAAATTTTTTCGACCTTCCATGCCTCAAATGTGCTCCTGCAATAGCAATATCGAGTAAAAGAATTGAAAAAAAATATTTTGAGCTAATTTCTTTCCTTCGTGTTGCTGAACATAACAACGAATTTCATTTAAGAAATCATGAAGCGCGCCCAACTGGCACTGCCCCATTTCCTGAAGTAAATGCGATAAATTATAACCCCAAAAGAGGTAAATGGCAAGACTTTAGTAAGAAGAAAAATTATGGAAGAAAGAAATTATTTTCACAAGAAAGGATCTCACCAGAAGTGTGATAAAAAAAGAAATAATGGGCAAAATAAATCAACAGATAATAAATATTTTTATTGTGGTGGAAAGGGCCATTGATAACGTACGTGTCGTACCTTAAGGCACTTAGTGGATTTCCACCAAGCATCCTTGAAAAAAAAATAACAAAGAAAAGAGACAAATTTTGTTTCAAAGGATGTTGCTGATAATTATACCACTCATTATGAAGTATCTGATTTCTTTAAAAATCCTGAAGGAAATATTGGTCATTTAATCAATGATGTAAAAGTTTAATATTTAGGTTCGTTAAGTACTGATGTTAATAATAATGTAAAGAATTTCTTATTAAGTTTTATTTTTTATACACTTAAATTTCAAATATAATATATATAAATACTGTTGAATAAAATATTATTATTTATGATTAAGAATTTCAAAATCACTGAATACGTCAAGTTCTAAAATAATAACAACAACAATAATAATAGTAAATCTCTAGTATATGATATTACTTTTATATATAGTGTTACTTAGACAAATAGTCCCATTCAGAAATATAATTTTACCGTGCATGTATTTTTACTTATTTTATGTTATATTATTATTATTATTATTATTATTATTATTATTATTATTATTATTATTATTATTATTATTATTATTATTATTATTGTTATTATTATTTGTCTTTGAAAAAAATGTTAAGGACATATATCAAGATGTTTGCCTTACAGATTGTGCAAGTTTGTATACCATTCTCAAAAGTAATATATATTTTACTCATCTTGTACAAAAAGAAGAATGTGTTAACACAATTATTGGCTCAGGCAATATGATAGAAGGTTCCAGAAGAGCTATAATTTTATTTCCTGGAGGAACCAATTCATAATAAATAATGCACTAATGTATACTAAGTTTCTAAGAAACTTGTTGAGTTTTGATGAGTCCACATTTGATGAAATATTTTGGCTTGATTTGAATGGATTTCATCATACAAACTCACACTTAATCTCCAAAATAGCATACTTTGGTGTTTGATCCCTAAATTGAACCTAAATGTGAAAACATATATTTTTGTGCTTAAATTGAGCAATTTAATCCCACTTTTATTCCATTCGATGCCGTGATGTGTTTTGTGAGTGATTTTAGGTCAATTAGGCATGAATGACTATGCAAAAGTGGAAGAAAGCATGTACAAAGGGAGAACACATGAAGAAAACAAGGAGGAAGCAAACAGTCAAGTGTGCGTGCGCACAGGAAGAAAACCAGCTAGTGTGCGTATGCACAACCCTCTGTGCATATGCACAGGTGAACATTCAGCGAAGTGTGCGTATGCACACATTTGTGTGTACGCACACATCTGTGCATACGCACACGCCCCTGCACATTAATTCATTAATAAAACACGTGATTCACGATTTTTGGAGGCTTTTGGCCCAATTTGGGAAAACTTGATGCTGAATGGGAGTGCTATATGAAGGGGATATCAACACATATGAAGGTATTAGTTATTATTAGGTTACATTAGGTTTGAGTTTTGTTTTTTTCATTAGTGTAGGAAGCTTTCATAGGAGTAGGAGTAGGGTAGAAATTCTCTCTTAGGGTTTACTAAATTTTTATTGTAACATTTGAAAGCAAGCTTTGATTTTGGATTTTACTCATCTTTATTGTAAGTACTCTTAATTTCCTCTTTAATTACATCATCTTTACTTTCATTTTCCTTTGGTTTAAGTACTTTGTTAATATTTGCAATTTTGAGTTCTTGAAGTTTTGATTGATGAATTTTGTCTCTTATGGTTTATATTTGCTTGATTGCATGTTTATTGTTGATATTGTGAATAGTTGGTTATAGTTTTCATTTTTTCTTTACAATTTTTCATGTTTTGGTTTTATTCCCACCAAGTGTTTGTGAAAATGCCACTTAGTAATTTTGAGTAGATTTTCACACCTTGACTTGGGATTTGAGTTCCTAGGACACTAGAGTCATAATGTCCAACATCTAATGGCAATTTTTGGGTAGTTAGTTGACTCTTGTTTCCATTGACGCTAGCTTTTTACCAATTAATTTGGTAAGTTAGCTAGGATTTATGGATTAAGGTCAATTATACTTGCTTAACTTACTCCTCGATGCTAGGGGTTGACTAAGCAAGATTGACTCATCATAGTTGCCATAGTTGTGGTTATGACGATGATAGGATTCCTTGGATCCTCTTATTCCCAAGTCAAAACTCTTTTATGCATTATATCATTTTCACTAGTTTTGACCTTGCTTCCATTTTGATTGCATTAATTCCAATTTTGATCATCTCTTATCTTTCGTTCTTTGATTTCAAAAACCCTTTGTCCTCACAACCGAAAGCATAACACTTCAATTGCATTCCTAGGGAGAACGACCCGAGTTTTAACTACTCTCGGTTAATTGTTTTGTATTGGAAAAGATTAAACTTTGATTGATGGTTGATTGTCGGGTTGGGACTATACTTGCAATGCCAAATCTTATTTTGTGATAAAATTCCTAACCCGCTTTAGGCTACTCATCAAGTTTTTGGCACCGTTACCAGGGAAGGCAATTGGTGTTATATCTTAGGTTGTTGTAAATATGTCAATGATGTAAATAGCTTACTTTTTGGTTATTTGGTTGTTTTTGTTAATATTTAGGTGTTTATTTTTCTTTTTTATTAATGTCTTTTGCTTTTATTTTCTGCATTCTCTATGAAGCTATAACCCTTGTTGCTTGGAGCTTGGTTGCGAGTATTTTTTGTAGGGTATAATGAATTCAAGTTGGGATTGCTTCATGGAGTGGGAGAATCAATTTAGGGAGGAATCATTTGCGTATGAGCAACACTCATGGCAATCACCTCCCCCATACTACAACGAGCCAAACCCTCCCCTATGTGAATATCAAACCCAAAGATATAAAAGATACCCCATACATAACTGATGAGCGGATATTTTATACCCTTTTTGGCATTGTTTTTACATAGTTTTTAGTATATTTTAATTATTTTTTATTATATTTTTATTAGTTTTTATGCAAAAATCACAATTCTGGACTTTACTACGAGTTTGTGTATTTTTCTGTAATTTCAGGTATTTTCTGGCTGAAATTGAGGGACCTGAGCAAAAATCTGATTCAGAGGCTAAGAAAGGACTGTAGATGCAGTTGGATTCTGACCCTCCTGCACTCGAAGTGGATTTTCTGGAGCTACAGAAGCCCAATTGGCGCGCTCTCAATTGCGTTGGAACGTAGACATATTGGGCTTTCCATCAATAAATAATAGTCCATACTTTGCCTGAGATTTGATGGCCCAAACTGGCATTAAACGCCAGCTGGAAATTTTCTGGCGTAAAACACCAGAACTGGCACACTTCTTGGCGTTAAACGCCCATTTTGGCGCCCAGGGTGGTGTTTAACTCCAATTTGAGGCATATGCACGTGAAAGCTTGAAAGCTCAGCCCAAACACTCACCAAGTGGGCACCGAAAGTGGATTTCTACACTATCTGCACTTATTTACTAATTTTCTGTAAACCTAAGTTACTAGTTTAGT
Organism: Arachis hypogaea; assembly: GCF_003086295.3. Classification (NCBI taxonomy): domain Eukaryota; kingdom Viridiplantae; phylum Streptophyta; class Magnoliopsida; order Fabales; family Fabaceae; genus Arachis; species Arachis hypogaea. The sequence goes on from NC_092054.1 coordinate 83,042,962, forward strand.
ATAAAAACTACTTTTAGAGATTCATTTAGCAACTCATGACATTTTTACATCTCATATTATATCTTTGACGGCATGAGTCTCTAAACCCCATAGGTGGGGGTGAGGAGCTCTGCTGTGTCTCAATGGATTAATGCAATTACTACTGTTTTCTATTCAATCACGCTTGATTCTGTTCTAAGATACTCACTCGTACTTCAATAGGAAGAATATGATGATCCATGACACTCATCATCATTCTCAAATCTATGAACGCGTGCCTGACAACCACTCCCGTTCTATCTGAGCTCAACGTAGTCATTGGACGACAGCTTGAGTGTGTATCTCTTGGGTTTCTGATCCACGGACTGAGTCCGTGAGATTAGAACCTTCGTGGTAGAGGCTAGAACCAATTGGCAGCATTCCTGGGATCTAGAAAGTCTAAACCGTGTCTGTGGTATTCCGAGTAGGATCTGGAAAGGGATGACTGTGACGAGCTTCAAACTCACGAATGTTGGGCGCAGTGACAGTGTGCAAAAGGATAGAGAGATCCTATTCCGACAGTAGTGGGAACTGACAGATGATTAGCCGTGCGGTAGATGTACCTGGTATTTTTCATCCGAGACGAGCAATCCGACAGTTGATTAGCTGTGCAGAAACTGTGCCTGGTATTTTTCATCCGAGAGGATCATACAGCTTGCCATTGAAGGAAGCCATGCGTGTTTGGAGAAGAAGATAGTAAGAAAGCAGAGATTCAGACGACAGAGCATCTCTGGAACCTCAACCTGTTCCTCATTACTGAATCACAAGTACCTTTTATTTCATGTTATTTATTTTTCATAAACAAAATCATTTTTATCATTAATCTCCTGACTAAGATTTACAAAATAACCATAGCTTGCTTCAAGCCGGCAATCCCCGTGGGATCGACCCCTACTCACGTAAGGTATTACTTGGACGACCCAGTGCACTTGCTGGTTAGTTGTGCGGAGTTGTGAAAAGTGTGATCACAATTTCGTGCACCAAGTTTTTAGCACCGTTGCTGGGGATTGTTCGAGTTTGGACAACTGACGGTTCATCTTGTTGCTTAGATTAGGATAAATTTATCTTTTTGGTTTAGAGTCACTAAATTTGAGTCTTTTATTTTCTTTTCAAAAATCTTTCAAAAATCTTATTTTTCTTTATTAATCTTTAATTTTTCTTTGAGTCTTTTATTATTGTTTTTGTTAACATTTTAAAATTCTTGTTTTCTTTTTCTAGATTTTTTTTCGAAAATTTTTAATAACTAAATAAAAATCAATAACCTCATAATTGAGTCTTCTGTTTGAGTTTAGTTTCATGTTTTAAGTTTGGTGTCAATTGCATGTTTTTATTTTCCTTCAATTTTTCGAATTGTGTTTTCTTATTATTCTTCATATTTTCGAGTTTTATGTTCCTTGTTCTTTCTTGATCTTCAAGTTGTTCTTGTTTATTTTCCTTGTTTGATCTTTAGTTTTTCTTGTTTTGTGTTTTTCCTTATTTTTCTTGTGCATTTTCGAATTATTAGTGTCCAAAGTATAAAAAATTTTAGGTTTGGTGTCCTTTGTGTTTTTAATTCCTTAAAAATTTTCAAAAATTTGTTCTTGGTGTTCATCTTGATCTTCAAGTTGTTCTTGGTGTTCATCTTGACCTTCAAGTTGTTCTTGGTTGTTTTCTTTGTTTTGATCTAAAAATTTTAAGTTTGGTGTCATTTTATTGTTTTTTTCTTTCCTTATTAAATTAAAAAATATCTTTTCTCTTTATTTTAATTGATTTTTTCGAAATTTACATAAAAAATTTCAGATTTTTATTTTAAAATTTTTATCTTATCTTATCTTAGTTTTAAATTTCAAAATTCAAATCTTTTTCAAAAATCATATCTTTTTCAAAATCTTATCTTATCTTATTTCAAATTTCAAATTTCAAAAATTTAAAAAAAAGTTCATAATTTAATTTTCAAATTCAAATTTAAATTTCAAAACTTTTTAATTTAAAAACTTATCTTCTCTTACCTAACTTATCTTATCTTTTCTAATCTCAAATCTTAAAATCAAATTTTTTTCAAATCTTTTCTCTTATTTATTTTCTTACAAGTATATTTAATTTTAAGACATATATTTTTCAAAACTTACTAACGACTTTCTCTCTCTTCTTTTTTCGAAAATCATATCCAAAATTTTTTAAATCTTTTTAATTAATTAATCATCTTAGTATTCGAATTATATTATCTTTTTCTTTTAGTTTTCGAAACTTATATTCTATTCTCTAATTATTTTATTTTATTTTATTTTAAATTCGGTTTATCCCTAATTAAATAAAATAAAAACAAAAATATTTTTTTATTTCTTTTTTATTTATTTTTCGAAAAAAAAGGGGGAGAATAAAATTTTTTATTTACAATCCACATCATCTCCCTTTCTCCATTATGGACCTAAGTGGAAATGAACAGTCCAGAAGGACTCTGGGGTCATATGCTAACCCCACTATTGCTTCATATGGGAGTAGCATCTATATACCCCCCATCAGAGCTAGCAATTTTGAGTTAAATCCTCAGCTCATTAACATGGTGCAGCAAAATTGCCAGTATTCCAGTCTTCCACAGGAAGAACCTACTGATTTTCTGGCACAATTCTTACAAATTGCTGACACAGTACATGATAAAGAAGTAGATCAGGATGTCTATAGATTATTACTGTTTCCATTTGCTGTAAAAGATCAAGCTAAGAGGTGGTTAAATAAACAACCCACAGCAAGTATAAGAACATGGAAACAGTTATCAGACAAATTTCTGAATCAATATTTCCCTCCAAAAAGGATGACACAGTTAAGGCTGGACATCCAAGGCTTTAAACAAGAGGATAATGAATCCCTTTATAATGCCTGGGAGAGGTACAGAGAGATGCTAAGAAAATGCCCCTCTGAAATATTTTCAGAATGGGTGCAGTTAGACATCTTCTACTACGGGCTTATAGAAAAGGCCCAGATGTCCCTAGACCACTTAGCTGGTGGATCTATACACATGAGAAAGACAATTGAAGAGGCTCAAGAGCTCATTGATACAGTTGCTAGAAATCAACATCTGTACTTAAGCAGTGAGTCCTCCATGAAAGAAGAGGCTAAAGCAGTATCCACTGAACTTAGTCCTCCAGAACACGTTGAATTCAATCAGCAATTGCTTCTTATAATAAGACAGTTAGCAGAATTTAAAGAGATGCTACAAGACACTAAAAATGCTAACAAGAATATGGAAGCACAATTGGATCAGACAAGACAACAGCTATCTAAATAGATAACAGAAGAGTGCCAAGCTGTTCATTTAAGGAGTGGAAAAACACTGAATGTATCAACTCAAGGCAGCAAAAAGCCAAGAAAGGAACAACTGACAGAGAATGACTAATTCGCTGCCCAAAATCCCTCTGAGGACAGTAAGAGCCCAAAGAGGAATGATTCTGATGTTCAAATGCTAGAAAAGGGTGGAAAAGTGGCGTTAAACGCCCAATGGATAGCCAACTCTGGCGTCCAAACGCCAGAAAAGGGTGGCAATCTGGCGTTGGACAGCCAACTCTGGCGTCCAAACGCCAGAAAAGGGTGGCAATCTGGCGTTAAACGCCCATGCAGCACCCAATTCTGGCGTTCAAACGCCAATAAGGGATCAGACACCTGCAAGTGCTGATGATAACCCCCTTAGGCAGGCTTCTCCAACCACTTCTGTAGGAAGTAAACCTGCAGCAACTAAGGTTGAAGAATATAAAGCCAAGATGCCTTATCCTTAGAAACTCCGCCAAGCGGAACAAGATAAACAATTTGCCCGCTTTGCAGACTATCTCAGGACTCTTGAAATAAAGATTCCGTTTGTAGAGGTACTTGAGCAAATACCCTCTTATGCTAAGTTCATGAAAGAGATCTTAAGTCATAAGAAGGATTGGAGAGAAACTGAAAAAGTTTTTCTCACTGAAGAATGCAGTGCAGTCATTATGAAAAGCTTACTAGAGAAGCTTAAGGATCCCGAAAACTTTATGATACCATGCACATTAGAGGGTGCTTGTACCAAGACAGCTCTATGTGATCTTGGGGCAAGTATCAATCTAGTACCTGCATCCACTATCAAAAGGCTTGGTTTGACTGATGAAGTTAAACCAACCTGGATATGCCTCCAACTTACTGATGGCTCCATTAAAATTCCATCAGGCATAATTGAGGACATGATTGTCATGGTTGGGCCATTCACCTTTTCCACCGACTTTGTAGTGCTGGAAATGGAGGAGCACAAGAGTGCAACTCTCATTTTAGGAAGACCATTCCTAGCAACTGGACGAACCCTCGTTGACGTCCAAAAAGGGGAGATAACCCTGAGAGTTAATGAGGATGAGTTTAAGATGAATGCTGTCAAAGCTATGCAGCATCCAGACATATCAAAAGATTGCATTAGCGCTGGTGCACGAAATCGTGATTATTCATTCCTTGGTAACGGCGCCAAAAAAACTTAATACGCACGTTCATAATCTTAGTTCTTTTTCACAACTTCGCACAACTAACCAGCAAGTGCACTGGGTCATCCAAGTAATAAACCTTACGTGAGTAAGGGTCGATCCCACGGAGATTGTTGGCTTGAAGCAAGCTATGGTCATCTTGCAAATCTCAGTCAGGCGGATTCAAATGGTTATGGTGAATTGATAGTTAAAATATAACTAAAATATAAAATAGGATAGAGATACTTATGCAATTCATTGGTGAGAGTTTCAGATAAGCGTATGGAGATGCTTTTGTTCCTTCTAAACCTCTGCTTTCCCACAGCTTTCATCCAATCACTCATACTCCTTTCCATGGCAAGCTGTATGTTGGGCATCACTGTTGTCAATGGCTACATCCCATCCTCTCAGTGAAAATGGTCCAAATGCGCTGTCACCGCATGGCTAATCATCTGTCGGTTCTCGATCACGCTAGAATAGGATCCAGTGATCCTTTTGCGTCTGTCACTACGCCCAGCACTCGTGAGTTTGAAGCTCGTCACAACCATCCCTTCCCAGATCGTACCCGGAATACCACAGATAAGGTTTAGACTTTTCGAATCTCAAGAATAGCTGCCAATAATTCTAGCCTATACCACGAAGACTCTGATCGTAAATCAGGAGGCTAAGAGATATGCATTCAAGCTTACTTTCATGTAGAACGGAAGTGTTTGTCAGGCACGCATTCATAAGTGAGAATGGTGATGAGCGTCACATAATCATCACATTCATCATGTTCTTGTGTGCGAATGAATATCTTAGAGAAGAAATAGGCTTGAGTTGAATAGAAAAACAATAGTACTTTGCATTAATTCATGAGGAACAGCAGAGCTCCACACCTTAATCTATGGTGTGTAGAAACTCTAACGTTGAAAATACATAAGAACAAGGTCTAGGCATGGCCGAATGGCCAGCCTCCCCAAATGGCATATGAATTCAAAAATAGGGAAAAAGACCGATCCCTGATCAAGGATGATCAAAAGATGTAAAATAAATCACTAAAGTAGTTTTTATACTAAACTAGTAGCTAGGGTTACATAAGATAAGTAAATGATGTAGAAATCCACTTCCGGGCCCACTTGGTGTGTGCTTGGGCTGAGCATTGAGCTTTCATGTATAGAGACTCTTTTTGGAGTTAAACACCAGGTTGTAGCATGTTTCTGGCGTTTAACTCTGATTTGCAACCTGTTTCTGGCGTTTAACTCCAGAATAGGGCAGAAAGTTGGCGTTTGAACGCCAGTTTGCGTCATCAAAACTTGGGCAAAAGATGGACTATTATATATTGCTGGAAAGCCCTGGATGTCTACTTTCCAACGCAATTGAGAGCGTTCCAATTGGGTTTCTGTAGCTCCAGAAAATCCACTTCGAGTGCAGGGAGGTCAGAATCCAACAGCATCTGTAGTCCTTCTTCAGCCTCTGAATAAGATTTTTGCTCAAGTCCCTCAATTTCAGCCAGAAATTATCTGAAATCATAGAAAAACACACAAACTCCTAGTAAAGTCCAGAAATGTGATTTTTCTTTAAAAACTAATAAAATTATATTAAAAACTAACTAAATCATACTAAAAACTATGTAAAAACAATGCCAAAAAGCGTATAAATTATTCGCTCATCACAACACCAAACTTAAATTGTTGCTTGTCCCCAAGCAACTGAAAATCAAATAGGATAAAAAGAAGAGAATATACTATAAATCCCAAAATATCAATAAAACTTAGCTCCAATCAGATGAGCGGGACTAGTAGCTTTTTGCCTCTGAATAGTTTTGGCATCTCACTTTATCCTTTGAAATTCAGAATGATTGGCATCTATAGGAACTCAGAATTCAGATAGTGTTATTGATTCTCCTAGTTCAGTATGTTGATTCTTGAACACAGCTACTTTATGAGTCTTGGCCGTGGCCCTAAGCACTTTATTTTCCAGTATTACCACCGGATACATAAATGCCACAGACACATAATTGGGTGAACCTTTTCAGATTGTGACTCAGCTTTGCTAAAGTCTCCAATTAGAGGTGTCCAGGGTTCTTAAGCACACTCTGTTTTTGCTTTGGACCTCGACTTTAACCGCTTAGTCTCAAGCTTTTGGCTTGACACCTTCACGCCACAAGCACATGGTTAGGGACAACTTGGTTTAGCCGCTTAGGCCATGATTTTATTCCTTTGGGCCCTCCTATCCACTGATGCCAAAGCTTTGGATCCCTTTTACCCTTGCCTTTTGGTTTTATGGGCTATTGGCTTTTTCTGCTTGCTTTTTTTCTTTTTCTTTCTCTTTTTTTTCGCTAGCTTTGCTCTATTCACTGTTTTTTCTTGCTTCAAGAATCATTTTTATGATTTTTCAGATCATCAAATAACATTTCTCATTTTTAATCATTCTTTCAAGAGCAAAAAATTTTAACATTCATAAACAACAAATTCAAAAGACATATGCACTATTCAAGCATTCATTCAGAAAATAAAAAGTATTGTCACCACATCAAAATAATTAAACTAGTTTCAAGGATAAATTCGAAATCATGTACTTCTTGTTCTTTTGTGATTAAATTAGTGTTTAATACATAGACACTTAAACACTAATGATCATATAGTAAAGACACAAACATAAATAAAACATAAGGCTCAAGAACCGAAAAACAGGAAAATAAGAACAAGGAGATTAAGGAATGGGTCCACCTTAGTGAGCGTGGCGTCTTCCTCTTCTTGAAGAACCAATGGTGCTCTTGAGCTCCTCTATGTCTCTTCCTTGTCTTTGTTGCTCCTCCCTCATAGCTCTTTGGTCTTCTCTAATCTCATGGAGAATGATGGAGTGCTCTTGGTGTTCCATCCTTAGTTGTCCCATGTTGGAACTTAATTCTCCTAGGGAGGTGTTGATTTGCTTCCAATAGTTTTGTGGAGGGAAGTGCATCCCTTGAGGCATCTCAGGGATTTCATGGTGAGGAATTTCCTCATGCTCTTGTTGAGGTCCATGATCTCTTGTTTGCTCCATCCTTTTCTTAGTGATGGGCTTGTCCTCATCAATGAGGATAACTCCCTCTATGTCAATTCCAACCGAATTATAGAGGTGGCAAATGAGGTGAGAAAAGGCTAACCTTGCCAAAGTGGGGGACTTGTCAGCTACCTTGTAGAGTTCTTGAGGTATAATCTTATGAACTTCCACTTCCTCCCTAATCATGATACTATGGATCATGATGGCCTGGTCTACAGTAACTTCAGACCGGTTGTTAGTAGGAATAATTAAGCGTTGGATGAACTCCAACCATCCTCTAGCTACAGGCTTAAGGTCCGATCTTCTCAATTGAACCGGCTTGCCTCTTGAGTCAACATTCCATTGAGCTCCTTCCACACATATGTCCATGAGGACTTGGTCCAACCTTTGATCAAAGTTGACCCTTCTAGTGTAGGGGCATGCATTTTCTTGCATCATTGGCAAGTTGAACGCTAACCTTACATTTTCCAGACTGAAATCTAAGTATTTTCCCCGAACCATTGTAAGCCAGTTCTTTGGGTTTGGGTTCATACTTTGATCATGGTTCCTAGTGATCCATGCATTTGCATAGAACTCTTGAACCATTAAGATTTTGACTTGTTGAATAGGATTAGAGAGAACTTCCCATCCTCTTCTTCTAATCTCTTGTCGGATCTCTGGATACTCGCTCTTTTTGAGCTTAAAAGGGACCTCAGGGATCACCTTCTTCTTGGCCACAACTTCATAGAAGTGGTCTTGATGGACCTTTGAGATGAATCTCTCCATCTCCCATGACTCAGAGGTGGAAGCATTTGCCTTCCCTTTCCTCTTTCTTAAGGTTTCTCTGGCCTTAGGTGCCATTGATGGTTATGGAAAAATAAAAAGCAATGCTTTTACCACACCAAACTAAAAAGGTTTGCTCGTTCTCGAGAAAAAGAAGAAAGAAAGTAGTAGAAGAAGAAGAAAATGGAGGAGATGGAGTGAGAGAGTGTATTCGGCCAAGGGGGAGAAGTAGTGGTTGTGATGTGTGAAAATGAAGTAGTGTTAAGGGGTTTATATAGGGGTGGGGGGAATGTTAGATTTTGGCCATTAGGGTTGGGTTTGGGAGGGAAAGGAATTTGAATTTGGAGGTAGGTGGGGTTTATAGGGAAGAGGTAATAAGGTGATTGGTGAAGGGTATTTGGGGAAGAGGTAATAAGGTGATTGGTGAAGGGTATTTGGGAAAGAGTGTTATGAGAAGGTGTGAAGAGGAGAGAAGAAGAGGTGTGGTAGATGGGGATTCTGTGAGGTCCACAGATCCTGAGGGGTCAAGGACTTAGCATCCCTGCTCCAAGTAGGCGTGCAAAACGCCCTTAGAATGCATGTTTGGCGTTAAACGCCAGCTTGCTGCTTGTTTCTGGCGTTTAACGCCAGCTTTTCTCCCATTCTTGGCGTTAAACGCCAATTCCATGCTCTGTTCTGGCGTTAAACGCCAGTCTGATGCTTATTTCTGGCGTTTAACGCCAGCTTTATGCCTCTTTCTGGCGTTAAACGCCAGTTTGATGCTTCTTACTGACGTTTAAACGCCAGTAAGCTCTTCCTCCAGGGTGAGCTATTTTTAATGCTGTTTTTCATTCTGTTTTTGATTTTTTAGTAGTTTTTGTGACTTCACATGATCATCAACTTACAGAAAATATAAAATAGTGAAAGAACTGGAAGATTGATGGTTTAGAAGTTATAGTAAACTCTCGTTGCAAGTATTGTTACTAAACCAAGCAATTAACCTTTCTTACAAACGTTTTGGTTGTCACAAGTAACAAACCCCTTAAAAATTGATAACGGAAGTATTCAAACCTCGGATCGTCTTCTCAAGGAACTGCAAGGAAGTATGTTCTTATTATTGGTTATGAAGATTGTAAATTGGGGTTGTGAAGATGAGGAACAAGTAATTTAAATTGCAATTAAAATAGGTAAAAGACTGTAAAATAAATAAATAACTGTAAAAACATACTTTTGGTAAGGTGTGAGAAATTGGAAGTCCTATCCTAGTTATCCTTATCAATGATGATGAAAATTGAACCTTAATACCACTTAGTTAACCTTTGCTAGAGCAAGGGAAGGTTAAGTGACTAATTTGTTAGATCCTCAAATCCTAGTTAATCCCTAAGGAAAGATTGGGATTATTGAAGTTCAATTCAATTAGCAAAGATAACGATTATCAATCATGTTGAGTTTGATAACTCCTGAGTTACTGATTTCTTAACCAAGACCAAAAGGGAAAAGTAAATCTACTGGAATAAAAATGTCTTTAGATTGGAAGCAACAATAATATAAATAAAAGAGAGCAATAATAAACTGAAATACCTCAAATAACATTAACCAAAAGAATAATCTGTAACATAGAAGAATTCATAAATTAAATTGAGAAAATAAATAAAAAGGAATATTGAACCTGTGATGAAGAAGAAATAATCCTAAATCCTAAAACTAAATTCTAAGAGAGAGGAGGGAACCTCTCTCTCTAAAACTACATCTAATCCTAAAATTGTGAATATGAAAGCATGATTATGAATGGATGCATTCCCCCACTTTATAGCCTCTAATATGTATTTTCTGGGCCGAAAACTGGGTCAAAAATAGCCCAGAAATCGCTCCCTGCGATTTCTGTTACGTTCAGGTCGCGGGCAAGTGACACGGAGGCGTCGTCCATGCGTCCGCGCGGATTGAAGTTCGCAGATGCGACGCGGGCGCGTCATTCACGCGTTTGCGTCGCCTAACTTTGGGGCAGCTATGGCAAATTATATATCAAATCGAAGCACCGGACATTAGCTTTCCAACGCAACTGGAACCGCGTCGTTTGGACCTTTGTAGCTAAAGTTATAGCCGTTTGAGTGCGAAGAGGTCAGGCTGGACAGCTTAGCAGTTTCTCCAACTTCTTGTATTCCTTCCACTTTTGCATGATTCCTTTCTATCCTCTGAGCCATTCCTGCCCGGTAATCTCTGAAATCACTTAACACATATATCAAGGCATCTAATGGTGATAAGAGAGGATTAATATTAGCAATATAAAGGCCAAAGAAGCATGTTTTCAATCATAGCACAAAATCAGGAAGGAAGACATAAAGCATGCGATTAGTATGAATAAATGGGTAAAGAGTTGATAAAAACCACACAATTGAGCACAAGATAAACCATGAAATAGTGGTTTATCAACTTCCCCACACTTAAACATTAGCATGTCCTCATGCTAAGCTCAAGAGAAGCTATAAAGGTGAAGAGGAGTAGTAGAATGTATAAAATGCAACCTATCTATATGAATGCAACTACATGCAAAATGATTCTACCTACTTGGTTAAAAATAAATAAGTTCTCCAAGACAAACATGAATCAGATTTCACTAATTTAAATTATACAATAAAAGACAAGTAAACTTGTAAGAAGATAGCTCATGAAAGCAGGGAACATAGAATCAAGCATTGAACCCTTACTGGTAATGTATATCACTCTGATCTCTCAAGTGTCTAGGGTTAATCACTCTATTCTTCTCTAATCATGCCTTCTAAACCTTGTTCTTCATCTAACCAATCAATAAATATTTAGCATACTAATGCAAACATCATGAGATCTTTTCAAGGTTGTAATGGGGCTAAGGTAAGGGTGAGGATATATGTATGGCCAAGTGAGCTATAATATGAATCTTTAATTAGCCTAAGCTCTAATATACATATACTCTATATACTTTTAAATTCATGCCTAGCTACCCATAATTCCCACTTTTATATGATTCCCATACTCATGTACCAAAATTTTGATATTTCTTTACTTTTATCACACGTGCATTGATCTTTTTATTAACTTAGCATTGGGATAATTTTGTCCCCTTATTTATTTACTTATTTATTGAATATTTTTGGATTTTTCTCTCTTTTTTTTTTGTAGAGAAATAAACATAGCTTATCAATGCACATGGATTTTCTATTATTTTTCTATTTTGGTTTTTCATGAGTAGGTTCCCAAATTCCAAATATTCAAATAAATTAGAAACATGATACATTCCCTTATTAACCCATGTTCCCACACTTAGTTGAGCACAATCTCTATCTTAAGCTAACCAAAGATTCAATTGGGGTTTTTAATTTGTTTTTCTGCTTAAGGCTAGTGATGTGGTAAAATATAGAATAAATGGGATTAAAAAGGCTCAAGGTGGCAAACAAAGGTGATTGAAAGGGTAGGCTTATTTGGGATAAGTGAGTAAAAATCAGATAATGGCCTCAATCATATGCAAGCATGTAAATACACTAAATCTTGGACATATAGAATGGAACAAAGCAAAGGTTGCAATCATAGTGAAGAAAACACACAAGAATAAAAAATTATGGTTAAATACTGTAACCATGTAAATAAGCTCAAAATCTCACATGTGTGTTCTTTGGCTCAAAAACCATGTTCCAAATATAATTTCAAACAAGTTTTAACATAAAAATTTTTTCAATTTAAATTAGTGAAATTTTTCAAAGATAGGGTCTTAAAAGAATTTTATTACTTTAACCAAGTAGTAACTAGATGCATAAAATCAAACAAATATGCAAATGCAACAACTAATTTAGCAAAGAAAATTAAACATTGGTGCTAAAATATGAAGTGACTAACCCATGGAAGTCGGTATCGACCTCCCCACACTTAAAGATTGCACCGTCCTCGGTGCATGTTAAGATGTGCAGGTGGACGGGCTATTCCAACTGGCGCTTTTCTCTGAAGATTTTACAGATGGACTTGTCTGTCTCGCCATGTAAACGTCTTCCGGTTCTCTTCCTGGTGGCCATCCTGAAAGAAAAAGGGAAGAAAGGTAACCCAATAATAAAGATAAGAAAATAAATGAAGTATGGTTGGGTTAATGCCAAATGATAAGGGTCTCATTTACATGGAAGCTTCAACATGTACGTGAGAAAACAATATAAGCACATGCATACTAGTGGTGCAAAATTTGCAACAAAGGAGAGGAAAATGTGGGTAATGCAAGATAGTATAAGTTCATATCAATGCAAGAGAAGTACAAGTATCATAAAAGATTAGCATTGATTTAAATAATGTTACCCAATCAGAATAAAACAAGTCATAAGCACTAAGATAATACCAGAAAAGATATAACAGTTGAATAAGAACATTTGAACACCAATGGTAAAATAATAAATTTAGAAAAGAAAATAAAAATATACAAAATTAAAATGCAATGAATGAAAGTATGCAAATAAATAAAATAAAATAAAATATAAGAAGAATGAGAAGGGAAAGAAATAAAGTAAGAAAGAAAGAAGAAAGAAGAAAATATAGAAGAAATTAGGATTGGGGAAGAAAAGATAAGATAATTGGATGATCTGGATAAGCTGTGCGGCGCAAGCGCGCGGACGCGTGGGGGACGCGGTCACGTGACTTGTGCTTAAATTAATCGACGCGGTCGCGTAGGTCATGCGGACGCGTGACGCACTTTGTGCTACTGGCGCGAGGGCAGCCTCGCGCTCGCACAACTCTCTGTTCAAAATGCATTATTGCCAAATATCAGGGTGATGCGGTCGCGTGGTCGACGCGATCGCGTGAGTGGTCATGACAGGGATGTGACGCAGACGCGTGATCCATGCGTCCGTGTGGTAAGGCTGGGCGTTCAGCACTAGTCCAGCACTACTCCAGCATAACTTTCGGCTATGCACCCTTTTCACGTCGACTTTCATGTCACGCGGCCGCGTGGGTGACGCGGTCACGTGGGAGGCCAAAGTTCCCACATGACACGGACGCGTGGATCAATTTGTGCCAAAGGCACGCCTCCAGCCACGCTATCGCATGACTCTCTGTTCGATTTTTTCTTCCCAATGCACTGGCGACGCGGACGCGTCAGTGACGCTGCCGCGTCGCGTGCGAGCTTCCTTTTTTTTTTTTTTAATAATGCAGTATGCAGAATGCAATGCTAATATGAATGTTATGCATGATTCCAGGTCAAATGAAATAAAATAAAACTTAAAAACAAACAAAACAGACTAGAATTAAAACTGAAAAAGGAACGATCATACCATGGTGGGTTGTCTCCCACCTAGCACTTTTAGTTAAATTCCTTAAGTTGCACATTTGGTGAGCTCCCTGTTATGGTGGGTTGTGCTTGAACTCATCCAGGAATCTCCACCAATGTTTGTATCTCCAGTAACCTCCGGGGTCCCAAACTAGGCATGTAAAGCCCTTAAGAAGCTTCAAACAGATTCTTAGGCTCCCGGGGTGACAAATGTTAGAGCAGATTCCAGGATCCCAAATCTTGCTTTTACACCCATTTTTGTCGGGATTTGTATTTTTCCAGCTGGGTGATAAGTAATTTAAATTCTCACTACAGCTTGATGAGCGGATAATTTATATGCTTTTTGGCATTGTTTTTAGTATGTTTTTAGTAGGATCTAGTTACTTTTAGGGACGTTTTCATTAGTTTTTATGTTAAATTCACATTTCTGGACTTTACTATGAGTTTGTGTGTTTTTCTGTGATTTCAGGTATTTTCTGACTGAAATTGAGGGACTTGAGCAAAAATCAGATTCAGAGGTTGAAGAAGGACTGCTGATGCTGTTGGATTCTGACCTCCCTGCACTCAAAGTGGATTTTCTGGAGCTACAGAACTCAAAATGGCGTGCTTCTAATTGCGTTGGAAAGTAGACATCCAGGGCTTTCCAGCAATATATAATAGTCCATGCTTTGGCCAAGAATAGATGATGCAAACTGGCGTTCAACGCCAGCTCTCTGCCCAATTCTGGCATCCAGCGCCAGAAAAGGATCCAAAACCAGAGTTGAACGCCCAAACTGGCACAAATGCTGGCGTTCAACTCCAAGAAGGACCACTACACGTGCAACACTCAAGCTCATCCCAAGCACACACCAAGTGGGCTCCGGAAGTGGATTTATGCATCAATTACTTATTTCTGTAAACCCTAGTGACTAGTTTATTATAAATAGGACCTTTTACTATTGTATTAGACATCTTTGGATGCCTGGTTCTTAGATCAGAGGGGCTGGCCATTCGGCCATGCCTGGACCTTTCACTTATGTATTTTTAACGGTAGAGTTTCTACACTCCATAGATTAAGGTGTGGAGCTCTGTTGTTCCTCAAAGATTAATGCAAAGTACTACTGTTTTCTATTCAATTCATCTTATTTCACTTCTAAGATATTCATTCGCACTTCAACCTGAATGTGATGAACGTGACAATCATCATCATTCCCCATGAACGCGTGCCTGACAACCACTTCCGTTCTACTTTCGATTGAATGAGTGTCTCTTAGATCTCTTAACCAGAATCTTCGTGGTATAAGCTAGATTGATGGCGGCATTCAAGAGAATCCGGAAAGTCTAAACCTTGTCTATGGTATTCTGAGTAGGATTCAATGATTGAATGACTGTGATGAGCTTCAAACTCGCGATTGCTGGGCGTAGTGACAGACGCAAAAGGATAGTAAATCCTATTCCAGTATGATCGAGAACCGACAGATGAATAGCCGTGCCGTGACAGGGTGCGTTGACCATGTTCACTGAGAGGATAGGATGTAACCATTGACAAGGGTGATGCCTCCAGACGATTAGCCGTGCCGTGACAGGGCATTTGGATCATTTTCCCGAGAGAAGATGGAAAGTAGCCATTGACAATGGTGATGCATTACATAAAGCAAGCCATGGAAAGGAGTAAGACTGATTGGATGAAGATAGCAGGAAAGCAGAGGTTCAGAGGAACGAAAGCATCTCTATTCGCTTATCTGAAATTCTCACCAATGATTTACATAAGTATTTCTATCCCTGTTTTATTAATTATTTTTGAAAACCCCATTACTATTTTATATCTGCCTGACTGAGATTTACAAGGTGACCATAGCTTGCTTCATACCAACAATCTCCGTGGGATTCGACCCTTACTCACGTAAGGTATTACTTGGACGACCCAGTGCACTTGCTGGTTAGTTGTGCGAAGTTGTGAACCATGGTATTGGCATCATGTTTTTGGCGCCATTACCAGGGAAAGAAAGAGCGATGAATTTTACATAATTAAAGTGTAATCACAATTTCTCCGCACCAAGTTTTTGGCGCCATTGCCGGGGATTGTTCGAGTTTGGACAACTGACGGTTCATCTTGTTGCTCAGATTAGGTAATTTTGTTTTTGTTTTCTTTTCAAAAAAAATTTTCAAAAAAAATCTTTCAAAAATTTTCTCATCTGTTTTCGAAAAAAAAAAGTTTTCAAAAATATATTTTTCTTCAAAATTTTTAAGAATGGATTCTAGTGTTTCATGAAGCATGTTGAAGCCTGGCTGGCTGTAAGGCCATGTCTCAATTCTTTTGGACTCAAGAGAAGAGCTTCTTTATCTTTCTTAGCAAATTGGCTACTGAATGTAAAGTTCTGCTAAAGCTTGACTGGCTATTAAGCCATGTCTAACCCTCATATTGGAGCTTTAGACTAACATGGCAAGATTCCTGGAATTCATATTAAAAATTTTGGAATCCTTATTTTTTCTTTTTCAAAATGATTTTTGAAAATTTTAAAATGAAAATACAAAAAAAAAAAAAAATTAGAAAATCATAAAAATCAAAAATATTTTTTGTGTTCTTGTTTGAGTTTTGAGTCATGTTATAAGTTTGGTGTCAATTGCATATGCATCTTGCATTTTTCAAAAAAATCATGCATTCATAGTGTTCTTCATGATCTTCAAGTTGTTCTTGGTAAGTCTTCTTGTTTGATCTTTGCATTTGCATGTTTTGTGTCTTTTCTTGTTTTTCATATGCATTCTTGAATTCTTAGTGTTTAAGCATTAAAGAATTCTAAGTTTGGTGTCTTGCATGTTCCCTTTGCATTAAAAATTTTTCAAAAAAAGTTCTTGATGTTCATCTTGATCTTCATAGTGTTCTTGGTGTTTCATCTTGACAGTCATAGCATTCTTGCATGCATTCATTGTTTTGATCCATAACTTTCATGCATTGCATCATTTTTCTTGTTTTTCTCTCTTATCATAAAAATTCAAAAATAAAAAAAATATCTTTCCCTTTTTCTCTCTTAAAATTTCGAAAATTAGATTTGACTTTTTCAAAAATTTTTAAAAAATCTAGTTGTTTTTATGAGTCAAATCAAATTTTTAATTTAAAAATCTCATCTTTTTAAAAATCTTTTTTAAAAATCAAATATTTTTCAAATTTCTTAGTTATTTTCGAAAATTCCAAAAATATTTTTAAAAAATCTTCTTCTTATTTTTATATCAAATTTTCGAAAATAACAATAACAATTAATGTTTTGATTCAAAAATTTCAAGTTTGTTACTTACTTGTTAAGAAAGATTCAAACTTTAAGTTCTAGAATCATATCTTATGATTTCTTGTGAATCAACTCATTAATTGTGATTTTAAAATTCAAATCTTTTTCAAAAACTAATTTCTATCATATCTTTTCAAAAATATCTTCCTTATCTTATCTTCTTCAAAATATGATTTCAAAATATCTTTTCTAACTTCCTATCTTCTTATCTTTTCAAAATTGATTTTCAAAATTTGTTTCAACTAACTAACTAACTTTTTGTTTGTTTCTTATCTTTTTCAAAACTACCTAACTAACTCTCTCCTCTAATTTTCGAAAATATCTTCCCTCTTCTTGAAAAATTATTTTTAATTAACTAATTATTTTAATTTTTGATTTTTATTTTCGAAAATTACTAACCTTTTTCAAAAACTATTTTCAAAAATCACTAACTCTTTTTCAAAAACTATTTTCAAAATTTTCCCGCTCTCATCTTATTCTATTTATTTATTCATCTACTAACATCTCTCTCTCACCCACCAAAAATCCGAATCCTCTCTCTCTCTCTCTCTCTCTCTCTCTCTCTCTTTCTGAGTTCAGATTTTTCTCTTCTTCTTTTCTTCTACTAACAATAAGGAACCTCTTTACTGTGACATAGAGGATTCCTCTTCTTTTCTTGTTTTCTTCTCTTTCTTATGAGCAGGAACAAGGAAAAAGGCATTCTTGTTGAAGCTGATCCAGAACCTGAAAGGACTCTGAAGAGGAAACTAAGAGAAGCTAAATTACAACAATCCAAAGACAACCTTCTTGAAAATTTCGAACAAGTAAAGGAGATGGCAGCCGAACCCAACAATAATAATGCAAGGAGAATGCTTGGTGACTTTACTGCACCTAATTCCAATTTACATGGAAGAAGCATCTCCATTCCTGTCATTGGAGCAAACAATTTTGAGCTGAAACCTCAGCTAGTTTCTCTGATGCAGCAGAACTGCAAGTTTCATGGACTTCCATCTGAAGATCCTTTTCAGTTCTTAACTGAATTCTTGCAGATCTGTGATACTGTTAAGACTAATGGAGTAGATCTTGAAGTCTACAGGCTCATGCTTTTCCCTTTTGCTGTAAGAGACAGAGCTAGAATATGGTTGGACTCTCAACCCAAAGACAGCCTAAACTCTTGGGATAAGCTGGTCACGGCTTTCTTAGCCAAGTTCTTTCCTCCTCAAAAGTTGAGCAAGCTTAGAGTGGATATTCAAACCTTCAAGCAAAAAGATGGTGAATCCCTCTATGAAGCTTGGGAAAGATACAAACAGTTGACCAAAAAGTATCCTTCTGACATGCTTTCAGAATGGACCATCCTGGATATATTCTATGATGGTCTGTCTGAGTTATCTAAGATGTCATTGGATACTTCTGCAGGTGGATCCATTCACCTAAAGAAAACGCCTACAGAAGCTCAAGAACTCATTGACATGGTTGCTAATAACCAGTTTATGTACACTTCTGAGAGGAATCCTGTGAATAATGGGACGCCTATGAAGAAGGGAGTTCTTGAAATTGATACTCTGAATGCCATATTGGCTCAGAATAAAATATTGACTCAGCAAGTCAATATGATTTCCAAGAGTCTGAATGGAATGCAAGATGCATCCAACAGTACTCAAGAGGCATCTTCTGAAGAAGAAGCTTATGATCCTGAGAACCCTGCAATAGCAGAGGTGAATTACTTAGGTGAACCTTATGGAAACACCTATAATCAATCATGGAGAAATCATCCAAATTTCTCATGGAAGGATCAAAGGCCTCAACAAGGCTTTAATAATGGTGGAAGAAACAGGTTTAGCAATAGCAAGCCTTTTCCATCATCCACTCAGCAGCAAACAGAGAGTTCTAAGCAGAATCAATCTAGCTTAGCAAACTTAGTCTCTGATCTATCTAAGGTCACTGTGAGTTTCATGAATGAAACAAGGTCTTCTATTAGAAATTTGGAAGCACAAGTGGGCCAGCTGAGTAAAAAGATCACTGAAATCCCTCCTAGTACTCTCCCAAGCAATACAGAAGAGAATCCAAAAGGAGAGTGCAAGGCCATTGACATAAGCACCATGGCCGAACCTGTAAGGGAAGGAGAGGACGTGAATCCCAAGGAGGAAGACCTCCTGGGACGTCCAGTGATCAATAAGGAGTTTCCCTCTGAGGAACCAAAGGACTCTGAGGCTCATCTAGAGACCATAGAGATTCCATTGAACCTCCTTATGCCATTCATGAGCTCTGATGAGTATTCCTCTTCTGAAGAGAATGAGGATGTTACTGAAGAGCAAACTGCCAAGTTTCTTGGTGCAATCATGAAGCTGAATGCAAAATTATTTGGTATTGAAACTTGGGAAGATGAACCTCCCTTGTTCACCAATGAACTAAGTGATCTGGATCAACTGACATTGCCTCAGAAGAGACAGGATCCTAGAAAGTTCATAATACCTTGTACCATAGGCACCATGATCTTTAAGGCTCTGCGTGACCTTGGTTCAGGAATAAACCTCATGCCCCTCTCTGTAATAGAGAAACTGGGAATCTATGGGGTGCAAGCTGCTAAAATCTCATTAGAGATGGCAGACAATTCAAGAAAACAGGCTTATGGACAAGTAGAGGACGTGTTAGTAAAGGTTGAAGGCCTTTACATCCCTGCTGATTTCATAGTCCTGGATACTGGGAAGGAAGAGGATGAATCCATCATCCTAGGAAGACCTTTCCTAGCCACAGCAAGAGCTGTGATTGATGTGGACAGAGGAGAATTGATTCTTCAACTGAATAAGGACAACCTTGTGTTTACAACTCAAGGACCTCTCTCTGCATCCCTGGAGAGGAAGCAGAAAAAGCTTCTCTCAAAGCAGAGTCAAACAAAGCCCTCACAGTCAAACTCTAAGTTTGGTGTTGGGAGGCCACAACCAAACTCTAAGTTTGGCGTTGAACTCCCATATCCAAACTCTAAGTTTGGTGTTGGAGGGTCTCAACAATGCTCTGAATATCTATGAGGCTCCATGAGAGCCCACTGTCAAGCTATTGACATTAAAGAAGCGCTTGTTGGGAGGCAACCCAATTTTTATCTAACTATATTTTTCTTAGTTATATGTCTTTATAGGTTCATGATCATGTGGAGTCACAAAATAAATATAGAAATTGAAAACGGAATCAAAAACAGCAGAAGAAAAATCACACCCTGGAGGAAGCATCTGCCTGGCGTTCAACGCCAGAACAGAGCATGGTTCTGGCGTTGAACGCCCAAAATGGGAAGTGTCTGGGCGCTGAACACCCAAAATGGGCATCATCTGGGCGCTGAACGCCAGAAATGCACCCTGGAGAGGAGCTGGCGCTGAACGCCCAGAACAAGCATGGTTCTGGCGTTCAACGCCAAAAATGGCCAGTAAATGGGCGTTGAACGCCCAAAATGGGCACCAACCTGGCACTGAACGCCCAGAGTGTGTGCAAGGGCATTTTACATGCCTAATTTGGTGTAAGGTTGTAAATCCTTGAATACCTCAGGATCTGTGGACCCCACAGGCTCACCTCAGGATCTGTGGACCCCACAGGATCCCCACCTACCTCCACTCACTTCTTCTCACCCCTCTTTCACACAATCCCATAAACACTCTTCCCCAAAACCCTTCACCAATCACCTCAATCTCTCTTCCCCATCATCTCTTCACCACTCACATCCATCCACTCTTCCCTATAAACCTACCTCATAAACTCCACCTACCTTCAAAATTCAAAATCAATTTCCCACCCAAAGCCACCCTACATGGCCGAACCTTAACCCCCCTCCCATCCCTATATAAAGCCTTCCATTCTTCCTCATTTTCACACAACACAACCCTCTCTTCTCTTCTTGGCCGAAACACAACCCTTCCCCCTCTCCTCCATTTCTTCTTCTTCTTCATCTATTCTTTCTTCTCTTGCTCGAGGGCGAGCAAAATTCTAAGTTTGGTGTGGTAAAAGCATAAGCTTTTTGCTTTTCCATTACCATTGATGGCACCTAAGACCGGAGAATCCTCTAGAAAGGGGAAAGGGAAGACAAAAGCTTCCACCTCCGAGTCATGGGAGATGGAAAGGTTCATCTCCAAAGCCCATCAAGACCACTTCTATGATGTTGTGGCCAAAAAGAAGGTGATCCCTGAGGTCCCTTTCAAACTCAAAAGAAATGAGTATCCGGAGATCCGACATGAAATTCAAAGAAGAGGTTGGGAAGTTCTAACAAATCCCATCCAACAAGTCGGCATCCTAATGGTTCAAGAGTTCTATGCCAATGCATGGTTCACCAAGAACCATGATCAAAGTAAGAACCCAGATCCAAAGAACTATGTTACAATGGTTCGGGGAAATACTTAGATTTTAGTCCGGAAAATGTGAGGTTGGCATTCAACTTGCCAAACATGGAAGAGAACGCACGCCCCTACACAAGGAGAGTCAACTTTGATCAAAGGTTGGACCAAGTCCTTATGGACATATGTGTAGAAGGAGCTCAATGGAAGATTGACTCCAAAGGCAAGCCGGTTCAACTAAGAAGATTGGACCTCAAGCCTGTAGCTAGAGGATGGTTGGAGTTCATTCAATGCTCGATCATTCCCACTAGCAAACCGGTCTGAAGTTACTATAGACCGG
>NC_092054.1:85048703-85135309 GCF_003086295.3 Arachis hypogaea
CATCAGATGATGCCAGGCCCTACTATTAAAAACGAGACAATAGATCGCTAATACAATAGGGAAAAAAAACTGAAAAAAGCTAATAATGTAAAATAATAATGACTAGTCACTAGGTTACATGAGTAAGTAATTGATGCATAAATCCACTTCCGGGGCCCACTTGGTAGTGTTTGGGCTGAGCCTGAGTGTTGCACGTGCAGAGGCCATTTGTGGAGTTGAACGCCAGTTTCTGTGCCTGTTTGGGCGTTCAACTCTGGTTTTGGATCTTTTTCTGGCACTGGACGCCAGATTTGGGCAGAAGGCTGGCGTTGAACGCCAGTTTATGTCGTCAATTCTTGGCCAAAGTATGGACTATTATATCTTTCTGGAAAGCCTGGATGTCTACTTTCCAACGCAATTGGAAGCGCGCCATTTTGAGTTCTGTAGCTCCAGAAAATCCACTTGAGTGCAGGGAGGTCAAAATCCAACAGTATCAGCAGTCCTTTTCAACCTCTGAATCTGATTCTGCTCAAGTCCCTCAATTTCAGCCAGAAAATACCTGAAATCACAGAAAAATACACAAACTCATAGTGAAGTCCAGAAAGTGAATTTAACACAAAATCTATTAAAAACATCCCTAAAGTAACTAGATCCTACTAAAAACATACTAAAAACAATGTCAAAAAGCGTATAAATTATCCGCTCATCACAACACCAAACTTAAATTGTTGCTTGTCCCCAAGCAACTGAAATCAAAATAGGATAAAAAGAATAGAATATACTATAAATTCCAAACTATCAATGAAACAGAGCTTCAATCATATGAGCGGGACTTATAGCTTTTTGCCTCTGAATAGTTTTGGCATCTCACTTTATCCATTGAGGTCAGAATGATTGGCATCTATAGAACTTCAGATTTCGAATAGTGTTATTGACTCTCTTAGTTCAGTATGATGATTCTTGAACATAGTTCTTTATGAGTCTTGGCCGTGGCCTAAGCACTTTGTTTCCAGTATTACCACGGATACATAAATGCCACAGACACATAATTGGGTGAACTTTTCAGATTGTGATCAGCTTTGCTAAAGTCCCCAATTAGAGGTGTCCAGGGTTCTTAAGCACACTCTTTTTTTTTTTTGCTTTGGACCTGACTTTAACCGCTCAGTCTCAAGTTTTCACTTGACACCTACACGCCACAAGCACATGGTTAGGGACAGCTTGGTTTAGCCGCTTAGACCAGGATTTTATTCCTTTAGGCCTCCTATCCACTGATGCTCAAAGCCTTGGGATCCTTTTAATTGCCCTTGCCTTTTGGTTTTAAGGGTTATTGGCTTTTGCTCTTGCCTCTTGGTTTTAAGAGCTTTGGCTTTTTCTGCTTGCTTTTTCTTTTTCTTTCTATTTATTTATTTATTTTTTTTTCTGCAAGCTTTGTTCTTTGCTGCTTTTTCTTGCTTCAAGAATCATTTTTATGATTTTTCAGATTATCAAATAACATGTCTCCTAGTCATCATTCTTTCAAGAGCCAACATATTTAACATTCTTAAACAACAACTTCAAAAGACATATGCACTGTTCAAGCATACATTCAGAAAACAAGAAGCATTGTCACCACATCAATATAATTAAACTAAGTTCAAGGATAAATTCGAAATTTATGTACTTCTTGTTCTTTAAATTAAAACAATTTTATTTAAGAGAGGCGATGAATTCATAGGACATTCATAACTTTAAGACAAAGTTACTACTACTAATGATCATGTAATGAAGACACAAACATAGATAAGCACATAACATAGAAAACGAAAAACAGAGAAAGTAAGAACAAGGAATGAGTCCACCTTAGTGATGTCCTTGAGCTCTTCTATGTCTCTTCCTTGTCTTTGCTGCTCTCCTTCATTGCTTTTAGATCTTCTCTGATTTCATGAAGGATGATGGAGTGCTCTTGATGTTCCACCTTAGTTGCTTCCAATAATTGTGTGGAAGAAAATGTATCCTCTGAGGTATCTCAGGGATCTCTTGATTTGCAGTCAAATGTTCTACCACTGAGCTATAGACCCTTGATGGAAGCTTTTGTCTTCCCTTTCCTCTTTCTAGAGGCTTCTCTGGCCTTAGGTGCCATCAATGGTTATGGAAAAAAACAAAAAAGCTATGCTTTTACCACACCAAACTTAGAATGTTGCTCGCCCTCGAGCAAAAGAAGAAAGAATAGTAGAAGAAGAGGATATGGAGGAGATGGATGGCTGTGTGTATTCGGCCATATGGGTGGGATTGGGTGGGGAAGAGATGTTGAATTTTTGAAGGTAAGTGGGTGTATGGGTGTGAGTGGTAAATGGAAGACAGAAGGATGAGTGTTTATTGGGAATAGATGATGATTGAGAAGAGGGAAGAGAGTGAGTGAAGGTAGGTGGGGATCCTGTGGGGTCCACAGATCCTGAGGTGATCCTGTGAGGTCCACAGATCTTGAGGTGTCAAGGCATTTACATCCCTGCACCAAGTTAGGCATGCAAAATGCCCTTGCACACAACTCTGGGCGTTCAGCGCCAGGTTGGTGCCCATTTTGGGCGTTCAACGCCCATTTGCTGCCATTTCTGGCATTGAACGCCAGAACCATGCTTGTTCTGGGCGTTCAGCGCCAGGATGCTCCCATTCTGGGCGTTCAGCGCCAGAACTATGCTCTGTTCTGGCGTTTGAACGCCAGACAGATGCTCTTCTAGGGTGTGATTTTTCTTCTGTTGTTTTTTATTCCGTTTTGAATTTTTTGTTTATTTTGTGACTCCACATGATCATGAACCTAAGAAAACATGAAAAACAATAAAAATAAGAATTAGATAAACATTGGTTGCCTCCCAACAAGCGCTTCTTTAATGTCAATAGCTTGACAGTGGCTCTCATGGAGCCTCACAGATGTGCAGAGCTTTGTTGAGACTCTCCAACACCAAACTTAGAGTTTGGATATGAGAGTTCAACACCAACTTAGAGTTGGTTGTGGCCTCCAACACCAAACTTAGAGTTTGACTGTGGGGGCTCTGGTTGACTCTGCTTGGAGAGAAGCTTTTTCTGCTTCCTCCCATGGTTGCAGAGGGAGATCCTTGAGTTTTAAACACAAGGGAGTTCTCATTCCATTGAAGGACTATTTCACCTCTGTCAACATCAATCACAGCTCTTGCTGTGGCCAGGAAAGGTCTTCCTAGGATGATGGATTCATCCTCTTCCTTTCCAGTATCCAGGACTATGAAATCAGCAGGGATGTAAAGGCCCTCAACCTTTACTAACACGTCGTCTACTTGTCCATAAGCCTGTCTTCTTGAGCTGTCTGCCATCTCTAATGAGATTTTAGCAGCTTGCACCTCATGGATTCCCAGTTTCTCTATTACAGAGAGGGGCATGAGGTTTATTCCTGAACCAAGGTCACACAGAGCCTTAAAGATCATGGTGCCTATGGTACAGGATATTATGAACTTTCCAGGATCCTGTCTCTTCTGAGGCAATGTCAGTTGATCCAGATCACTTAGTTCATTGATGAACAAGGGAGGTTCAACTTCCCAAGCATCAATGCCAAATAATTTGGCGTTCAGCTTCATGATTGCACCAAGAAACTTGGCAGTTTGCTCTTCAGTGACATCCTCATTCTCTTCAGAAGAGGAATACTCATCAGAGCTCATGAAGGGCATAAGGAGGTCCAATGGAATCTCTATGGTCTCTAGATGAGCCTCAGAGTCCTTTGGTTCCCCAGAGGGAATCTCCTTATTGATCACTAGACGTCCCAGGAGGTCCTCCTCCTTGGGATTCACGTCCTCTCCTCTCCTCAGAGGTTCGGCCATGGCGCTTATGTCAATGGCCTTGCACTCTCCTTTTGGGTTCTCTTCTGTATTGCTTGGGAGAGTACTAGGAGGGATTTCAGTGATCCTTTTACTCAGCTGGCCCACTTGTGCTTCCAGATTTCTAATGGAATACCTTGTTTCATTCATGAAACTTACAGTGGCCTTAGATAGATCAGAGACTAGATTTGCTAAATTAGAAGCATTTTGTTCAGAGTTCTCTGTCTGTTGCTGAGTTGATGATGGAAAAGGTTTGCTATTGCTAAACCTGTTTCTTCCACCATTATTAAAGCCTTGTTGAGGCTTTTGATCCTTCCATGAGAAATTTGGATGATTTCTCCATGTTGAGTTATAGGTGTTTCCATAAGGTTCACCTAAGTAATTTACCTCTGCTATTGCAGGGTTCTCAGGATCATAAGCTTCTTCTTCAGAAGATGCCTCTTGAGTACTGTTGGATGCAGCTTGCATTCCATGCAGACTCTGAGAAATCATATTGACTTGCTGAGTCAATATTTTATTCTGAGCCAATATGGCATTCAGAGTATCAACCTCAAGAACTCCCTTCTTCATAGGCGTCCCATTATTCACAGGATTCCTTTCAGGAGTGTACATGAACTGGTTATTAGCAACCATGTTAATGAGTTCTTGAGCTTCTGCAGGCGTTTTCTTTAGGTGAATGGATCCGCCTGCAGAAGTGTCCAATGACATCTTAGATAACTCAGACAGACCATCATAGAATATATCCAGGATGGTCCATTCTGAAAGCATGTCAGAGGGACACTTTTGGTCAACTGTTTGTATCTTTCCCAAGCTTCATAGAGAGATTCACCTTTTTTTTGTTTGAAGGTTTGAACATCCGCTCTAAGCTTGCTCAGCTTTTGAGGAGGAAAGTACTTGGCTAAGAAAGCTGTGACCAGCTTATCCCAAGAGTTCAGGCTGTTTTTTGGTTGAGAATCCAACCATAATCTAGCTCTGTCTCTTACAGCAAAAGGGAAAAGCATGAGCCTGTAGACTTCAGGATCTACTCCATTAGTCTTAACAGTATCACATATCTGCAAGAATTCAGTTAAGAACTGAAAAGGATCTTCAGATGGAAGTCCATGAAACTTGCAGTTCTGCTGCATCAGAGAAACTAATTGAGGTTTCAGCTCAAAGTTGTTTGCTCCAATGGCAGGAATGGAGATGCTTCTTCCATGTAAATTGGAATTAGGTGCAGTAAAGTCACCAAGCATTCTCCTTTCATTATTATTATTTTCGCCTGCCATCTCCTCTGCCTGTTCGAAAATTTCTGAAAGGTTATCTCTGGATTGTTGTATTTTAGCTTTTCTTAATTTTCTCTTCAGAGTTCTTTCAGGTTCTGGATCTGCTTCCACAAGAATGTTCTTATCCTTGCTCCTGCTCATATGACAAGGAAGAATGGCCAGAAAAATGATAATAATAATAGAGATCCTTTATACCACAGTATAGGGATCCCTTTGTAAGTAGAAGAAGAGGAGGAGATAAAGGATGTGATGTAAAGGAAGAAACACAACTGTGAGGATTGGAATGTGAGATGAGATGTTAGGATATGAATGAATAAATAGAATGAGATGGGGGAGGAATAATTTTCGAAAATTATTTTGAAAAAGAGTTAGTGATTTTTGAAAATAGTTTTTGAAAAAGGTTAGTATTTTTTTCGAAATTTTTTTTTTTAAAATAAAAAAATAATTAGTTAATAAAAAAGAAATTTTTGAAAAAGAGGGAAGATATTTTCGAAAATTGAGAGAGAGAGAGTTAGTTAGGTGGTTTTGAAAAAGATAAGAAACAAACAAAAAGTTAGTTAGTTAGTTGAAACAAATTTTGAAAAGATAAGAAGTTAGGAAGTTAGAAAAGATATTTTGAAAAGATATTTTTGAAAAAGAAGGAAGATATTTTCGAAAATGAGAGAGAGAGAGTTAGTTAGGAGGTTTTGAAAAAGTTAAGAAACAAACAAAAAGTTAGTTAGTTAGTTGAAACAAATTTTGAAAATATAGGAAGTTGGGAAGTTAGAGAAGATATTTTGAAATCAAATTTTGAAAAAGATAAGATAAGAAGATATATATTTTTTTTTTTTTTGAAAAAGATATGATAGAAATTAGTTTTTGAAAAAGATTTGATTTTTAAAATCACAATTAATGACTTGATTCATAAGAAATCACAAGATATGATTCTAGAACTTAAAGTTTGAATCTTTCTTAACAAGCAAGTAACAAACTTCAAATTTTTGAATCAAAACATTAATTGTTTATGTTATTTTCGAAAATTTAATACAAAAATAAGAAAAAGATTTTTGAAAAATATTTTTGGAATTTTCGAAAATAACTTAAGAATTTTGAAAAAGATTTGATTTTTGAAAAAGATTTTGAAAAAGATAAGATTTTCAAATTGAAAATTTGATTTGACTCATAAGAAACAATTTGATTTTAAAAATTTTTGAAAAAGTCAATCCAAATTTTCGAATTTGAGGAGAGAAAAAGGGAAAGATATTTTTTTGATTTTTGAATTTTTATGATGCAAGAGAAAAAAACACTAAAAGGATGCAATGCATGAAATTTTTAGATCAAAACAATGAATGCATGCATGAATGCTATGAATGTCAAGATGAACACCAAGAACACTATGAACATCAAAAACATATTTTTGAAAAATTTTTAATGCAAAGAAAACATGCAAGACACCAAACTTAGAATTCTTT
The DNA here is from genome assembly GCF_003086295.3 of Arachis hypogaea. NCBI lineage: Eukaryota > Viridiplantae > Streptophyta > Magnoliopsida > Fabales > Fabaceae > Arachis > Arachis hypogaea. The sequence continues at coordinate 85,055,214 of NC_092054.1, forward strand.
AATGCTTACGCACTAAGAATTCAAGAATGCATATGATAAACATGAAAAGACACAAAACAAAAAATCATCAAGATCAAACAAGAAGACTTACCAAGAACAACTTGAAGATCATGAAGAACACTATGAATGCATGAATTTTCGAAATATGCAAGATGCATATGCAAGTGACACCAAACTTATAATGTGACTCAAGATTTAAACAAGAAACATGAAATATTTTTGATTTTTTTTTATTTTATGATTTTTTTGGATTTTTAACTTATATTTTTCGAAAATTATTTAGAAAAAAGAAAAAAAAGGATTCCAAAATTTTTAATATGAATTCCAGGAATCTTATGCTCTTTAGTCTAAAGCTCCAATCAAAGGGTCAGGCATGGCTTAATAGCCAGCCAAGCTTTAGTATGCAATTACATCCATTGAGGTGATTAGTTGAAGACCAATCCCAAAGGGGTTTGGATATGGCTTTACAGCCAGACAGGATTCAACATGTTACCAAGAAACACTAGAATTCATTCTTAAAAATTTTGAAGCCATAGAATAATTTATTTTTGAAAACAATTTTTTATTTATTTTTTTTTCGAAACAGATGAGAAATTTTTGAAAAATTTTTGAAAAGAAAATAAAAAGAAAATTACCTAATCTGAGCAACAAGATGAACCGTCAATTGTCCAAACTCAAACAATCTCCGGCAACGGCGCCAAAAACTTGGTGCACGAAATTGTGTTCCATGTTCTTTGTACTCGTGTGAGAGTAACAATATATAATTGTATTGAATCCTCATTGTGGCTCTTATGTGTGGACACAACTCCGTTCAACTAACCAGCAAGTGCACTGGGTCGTCCAAGTAATACCTTACGTGAGTAAGGGTCGAATCCCACGGAGATTGTTGGTATGAAGCAAGCTATGGTCACCTTGTAAATCTCAGTCAGGCGGATATAAAAATAATTATGGAGTTTTCGAATAATAAATAAAAGAATATGGATAGAGGTACTTATGTAAATCATTGGTAGGAATTTCAGATAAGCGAATGGAGATGCTTTTCGTTCCTCTGAACCTCTGCTTTCCTGCTATCTTCATCCAATCAGTCTTACTCCTTTCCATGGCTGGCTTTATGTGATACATCACCACTGTCAATGGCTACTTTTGGTCATCTCACGGGAAAATGATCCAATGCCCTGTCACGGCACGGCTAATCGTCTGGAGGCATCACCCTTGTCAATGGCTTCATCTTATCCTCTCAGTGAATAATATGCTCACGCACCCTGTCACGGCACGGATATTCATCTGTCGGTTCTCGATCATGCTGGAATAGGATTTACTATCCTTTTGCGTCTGTCACTAATGCCCAGCACTCGCGAGTTAGGAGCTCGTCACAGTCATTCAATCATTGAATCCTACTCGGAATACCACAGACAAGGTTTAGACCTTCCGGATTCTCTTGAATGCCGCCATCATTCTAGCTTACGCCACGAAGATTCTGGTTAGGAGATCTAAGAGATACTCATTCTAGCTTAATTCATGTAGAACAGAAGTGTTTGTCAGGCACGCGTTCATAAGGGAGAAGGATGATGAGCGTCACACATAATCATCACCTTCATCACGTTCTTGGGTGCGAATGGATATCTTAGAAGAGAAATAAGAAGAATTGAATAGAAAACAGTAGTACTTTGCATTAATCTTTGAGGAACAGCAGAGCTCCACACCTTAATCTATGTAGTGTGGAAACTCTACCGTATGAAAATACATAAGTGAAGGTCCAGGCATGGCCGAGATGGCCAGCCCCCTAAAACGTGATCAATAGTCTCCTAAGATGAACAATGGAATAAAACTGAGACCAAAGATGCCTAATACAATAGTAAAAGGTCCTATTTATAATAGACTAGTCACTAGGGTTTACATGAGTAAGTAATTGATGCATAAATCCACTTCCGGGGCCCACTTGGTATGTGTTTGGGCTGAGCCTGAGTGTTGCACGTGCAGAGGCCATTTGTGGAGTTGAACGCCAGTTTCTGTGCCAGTTTGGGCGTTCAACTGTGGTTTTGGATCTTTCTCTGGCGCTGGACGCCAGATTTGGGCAGAAGGCTGGCGTTGAACGCCAGTTTACGTCGTCAATTCTTGGCCAAAGTATAGACTATTATATATTTCTGGAAAGCCCTGGATGTCTACTGTCCAACTCAATTGGAAGCGCGCCATTTCGAGTTCTGTAGCTCCAGAAAATCCACTTTGAGTGCAGGGAGGTCAGAATCCAACAGCATCAGCAGTCCTTTTTCAACCTCTAAATCTGATTTCTGCTCAAGTCCCTCAATTTCAGCCAGAAAATACCTGAAATCATAGAAAAACACACAAACTCATAGTGAAGTCCAGAAATGTGAATTTAACACAAAATCTATTAAAAACATCCCTAAAAGTAACTAGATCCTACTAAAAACATACTAAAAACAATGTCAAAAAGCGTATAAATTATCCGCTCATCAACACCAAACATAGAATCTTGGTGTGTCACTTTCATGTAAAATTGATGCAATCATCCATGAAGATGGAAAACAGTTTGTTGTAGGGCAACACCAAACTTAGAATGTAACCATATGCCAATTTATTGAAATTTAAACAAAGCAAGGAAAAGAAATGTACCTACTGTCTACCTGTTCTTTACTTTCTTCCTCTTCTTCCAATTTGTTAAGAGAAATGACTTCAAAGGAGGAGAAGATTCAGCTATTACCCCCTGTCTTGGTCTCTCCTCAGCAAGCTTTCTTTTGCAATTGGCTTGATTGATCTTGCTTGCTGGATAAGGAACAGGATTGCTTGGAGTTGACCTTCTTTTCTTCATGAATATTGTCTTTTGTAGCTTGGTCACAATCCTCTTCTTGGTGCTTTTGTTAATTGCCTTCACTTACTTGAATTTACGACTTGGTTGTTGTGTGATTATTGGAGTTTTGTCTTCATCAAGAGTCTCTTGCAATGGTGGTTCTGTGGATTCTTCCTTCATGTACTTCTCTGCTTCACTTGAGTTTGGAATTCTTTGGTTATCTTTCTCACTTTCTTGCTCTTCCACTTCCTCCCTTGCACCCAACATTTGACTTAATAGCTTTTTCATTGAGGAGGTTTGTTGCTCTTCCCAATATTTCTTCATCTCTTCTTCATATTTTTCAATCACAGATTCAATTGTCGAGAGTTTTTGGTTCAGGGAAATTTGTGAGAGTTGTGATTCTTCATGTTCCTTTGTCATCTCAAGTGTAGTTTCATTTTTAACCACCTCATTCTTCATTGAAAGTTCACTTGATGCAGTAGCCTCCTCATCTTGCTCTTCCACTTTATCCTTCACATCCATCAATTGGTCTTCATCCTTACTGTTTGATGGTTCTAAGTTTTTCCTTATGTTCTCCAGGTGCTCATTCGTCCTCTGACGGATGATTTCTTCCCTTTTCCAGGCTTTCATTGTCTCCTCCTCATATTTTTTGAACATGGACTCAAGCTCTGAAAGCCTTGAGTGGTTCATGGAAGTTTGTGTGGGTGGTGAGTTTTGAAAGGGGCTTTCGGTTGAAGTATGGTCAAGTGATGATATCTTTGGATGAATATCATATGGAGCACTAGAATTCCCTTCCCAGCCACCATTAGAATCATGACTTGCATCATTTTGTGGTGGAGGGAAATATCCCATATGATTTTCTTTCTCATCTTGTGGTTCTGAAGCATAGCTCCATGAATTGGAGTGCCCAGAATTTGAAGTTTCTTGGTGATATTCCCAACCACCATTAGAGATTGGTGATGGTGGGTGATATCCCATAAAATTTTGTTTGACCATAAGATGAGTTGAACTCCATTTGTATTTTGTAAACATCAATGAAATTTGAAATTCATGTCATAGAGAAAGAATTTCTTAGTGAGGCAATAACTCAAACACCTTGGTTTCAATTTAAAACAGAAAACAAAAATAAAGAAAATGCTTGATCTAGACTTCTCACCCACTTAATCATTGTTGATCTAAATCAATCCCCGGCAACGGCGCCAAAAACATGATGTGCGGAAAACGATCCGACACAAAACTCACCGGCAAGTGCACCGGGTCGCATCAAGTAATAAAACTCACGTGAGTGAGGTCGATCCCACAGGGATTGATGGATCAAGCAACTTTAGTGGATGATTAGTTTAGTCAAGCTAACATTTGAGTGATAATTGATGCAGCAGAAAGTAAATGACAAGGAAAATTAAAGTGCAGAAAGTAGATTGGACAGTAACTTAAAGAACAAGAAAGTAAAATAGCTGAAACTTAAATTGCAAGAAATGTAAATTGCATTAAATGTAAAGGGGAGTGGGTGCTGGAAATTAAAGAGAGCAATAGATCAAAGCTTAGAGAAAATTTAACTTGCAGGAAAAGTAAATCAGATCATGAACAGAAATGTAAAAATGCAGAGCACTTGCAGAAGAATTAAATTGCTTGAAAGTAAATTGAATTCAGTGAGAACAGAAAGCAATGAGAATCAAAGATCAAAATCAAGTTCAATGTAAATTAGATTGTAAACTTGCAGCAAAGGAACTTGTAGTAGAGGAGAAATTAAAATTGCAGAAGAAGAAAACAGAGAGAATTCTCAAGGTGAGATTGAAACAGAATTTCTTCAATTCTCAACCCAAGATTCAAAACAAAAAAAAAAACTAAAGAGAGAGAGAGTTCTGTATTCCTAATGCTCCCTAGTGGAGCTCGCTTCCCCCAATAAAATGAAACAGATGCCTATTTATAGGCATTTTTACAAAATAAAAATGAAATCCAAAACAAATTACAATTGAAATGAAATTTCTATTCTAACTATCTCTTGTGCCTTTGAGTGGTGTCAATTGGGCCCTTGCTCTTGATGGAATTGGGTTGACAAAAGCCTCTGTTGATTGCTCTTGGAGTTGGAGAGAAACCCATTGTGAACCGGGCCATGAATCATAAAAGTTTGAGTAAAAGTTTGAGGCAAACTTTTACTCAAACTTTTTATACCAGTTGCCCTTATTTGCTGCTACCAACGTTTGGGCTAAAGTTTGAGGTCAAACTTTTAGCCAAACGTTGGGCCTTCTTGCATGCATGTTGGGGTACTACTTTATCTGCTTGTCAACGTTGCAGATTTTATGCCCACTATAGACTATTATATATGGTTAGAAAGCGCTGAATGTCAGCTTTCTAACCCAATTGGAATCACCTCAATTGGACATCTACAACTCAAGTTATGCTCATTTGAAGAGGACAAGGTCGCTGGCCTTGGTGTGCAGCGTTTGAGGTTAAGTTTGCCTCAAACGTGGTCGAAAATGCCAGTTCTGGAGGCTCAAACATATTATCCACCCCATACTATTATACATTTTTGGAAAGCCCTGAATGTCTACTTTCCAATGCCGTTGGAAGCGCATCATTTGGAGCTCTAAAGCTCGAGTTATACTCCGTCGAAGGTGCAGAGGTCAGTTGGCCTCACTGCAGGTTGCCACCATGTTCATTTATGCTCATTGTGGGGCAGTTTTCTCCCTCAATTTTAGTGTCCACCATGCAGTGCCATATATGTTTGGAAAATTCTCGATTCCTACTTTCCATTGCTTTTTGAATCACCTCATTTGGAGCTCTGTAGCTCAAGTTATTCTTGTTGGAAGTATACCCCTTCAGGCTGTGAGGCGCCAACGTTTGCCAAAAAGATTGAGGCAAATGTTGGCGCAAGCTTTTTCCTCCAGGGTGTTTGTTTTGTGATGCCAACGTTTGCCAAAAAGTTTGAGGCAAACGTTGGCTCAAGCTTTTCTCCCAAAAGTTTGAGCTAAAGTTTGAGGCAAACTTTAGCTCAAGCTTTTTGTCCTCTCTTGCTCTTTGTTTTGAGCCACGCTTTTCTTCCTTTGGGCCACGCTTCTCTTCCTTGATTTGGTCATCGGTCACGCTTTTAGAAACGTGGCCTAAGCCTCCAAAGTGTGCTCCAACTTCAAAGTGTGCCCAAAATTCCTCTTTTCTTCTTTTTAGCTTATTTTGTGCTCTTTTTGCTTCTTTTTCTTCTTATTTCCTACAAAGTTTATCAAATCAAAAGATCAAAGAAATATACCATTTAAGCACCAAAGAATGCAATATTTAAGCACTAATCATAAATTTCTTGTATGAAAAAGCATAGAAAAATATGACATGGTGACATGTCATCACAACACCAAACTTAAACCTTGCTTGTCCCCAAGCAAGAAAAGAATCATGCAATAAAGATTGACAATCCAAGGCAAGAAGAGTAGCAACTCAATGTTCATGGTAAGCTAGTTTTCTAAGCATGCTATAATCACAAAAGAAATGTAAATGATTGATGCTTCCATCTAGCTCAATTTATGAAATCTTTCTCTTATATTTCTTCCTTGAAACAAGCTTTTGATTTTCTTATTTAGCTTCTCCTTTTGGGTGCTTTTGCCCCATGAGTTGATAACAAAGCTACGACTTCTAAATGCTTTGTTTTCAAGTATTACCACTTGATACATAAGCACCACAAGCATTTGATTAGAGGACTTCATTAAGCTCATTTTTTTCTTTTCTTTTCTTGACTCTCTAATCATTGATGCTCAGAGCCTTGAGCTTTGAGGGAGTGCTTTTGCACTTTGAGCCTAACCTTGACTTCTAAGTGTTTTGTTTTCAAGCATTTGGCTTGATACATAAACACCACAAGCACTTAACAATTAAATTGCCATTGGTACTCAGAGCCTTCAGCTTTCTCATTCTTTCCCTTTTTCTTTTCTTGCTCTTTTTGCTTTTTCTTTCAAGGTTTTCATGATTTTCAAAAGATTTCACAAGATGTCCTATATGAAAACTTCAATTAAATAAAATCCAATGCAATTAAGCAACAATCAAACATACTAGCTTTCCAATACTTTTATGCACATGCTAAAATCTTCTTTAATGCCTTGTTTGTTTATGATCATGATACTTTGTTGCTTTTGAATTCACAAAACTCAAGTTGGTAATCATAATGACACAGCACCATGTTGCAAATCAAGATTCAAGTTATGCTTTATTCATACACACATGTAAACAGAAAGGATGAAGACAATCATGCAATTTAAGTGCTGGAAATAAATGAGAGGAAAAGGAACTCTTCAACCTTGTAGTTAATCTTTCGTCATTGTTGTCCTTTTTTCCTCTATTCTTCCTCTTTCCCTTGCCAACTCAGAATGCTTGCTCATCCTCAAGCAACGATTAGAATAATGGCTATGGGGCTAAGATGGATCATGAATGTCTTACACAATGAAATGTTAGCAATACATGTGTTTCAAACAAGCAAAATTAAAGATAACAATCAAGGCACAAGAGACAGAGGCATTATTATTGCATATATAAGAAGGTGTGCACAATACATTGCATAAAGAATAAGTGGCACACCAAACTTAGTGTGACACTTTCACTTAGAATTAATGCAAGTATCTTGTAAGGATTAGAACCAAATTTTGTTGCATAGCAACACCAAACTTAGAATGCAACCACATGTCAATTTATTTGAACTAAAACTAAACAAAAGAAACTGTTATATGTTAAATACAATCACCAAATGAAGAGTCTGTTATGAATAAGGATGTCTTGGTGATGTATTAACAGAAACAGTTAATGAAGGAAAGCATTAAAAACAAGTAAATAAATGAAACAAAGAGAAAACAAAAATTATCCAACTAAGAAGAAAAATAACACTGTAAAAGGCAATATGATTATGCAGACAAGTGATGTTGCTGGATTGATTTGCATAGAAAAATAGGTGGCACACCAAACTTAGAATCTTGATGTGTCACTTTCATGTAAAATTGATGCAATCATCCATGAAGATGGAAAACAGTTTGTTGCAGGGCAACACCAAACTTAGAATGTAACCATATGCCAATTTATTGAAATTTAAACAAAGCAAGGAAAAGAAATGTACCTACTGTCTACCTGTTCTTTACTTTCTTCCTCTTCTTCCAATTTGTTAAGAGAAATGACTTCAAAGGAGGAGAAGATTCAGCTATTACCCCCTGTCTTGGTCTCTCCTCAGCAAGCTTTCTTTTGCAATTGGCTTGATTGATCTTGCTTGCTGGATAAGGAATAGGATTGCTTGGAGTTGACCTTCTTTTCTTCATGAATATTGTCTTTTGTAGCTTGGTCACAATCCTCTTCTTGGTGCTTTTGTTAATTGCCTTCACTTACTTGAATTTACGACTTGGTTGCTGTGTGATTATTGGAGTTTTGTCTTCATCAAGAGTCTCTTGCAATGGTGGTTCTGTGGATTCTTCCTTCATGTACTTCTCTGCTTCACTTGAGTTTGGAATTCTTTGGTTATCTTTCTCACTTTCTTGATCTTCCACTTCCTCCCTTACACCCAACATTTGACTTAATAGCTTTTTCATTGAGAAGGTTTGTTGCTCTTCCCAACATTTCTTTATCTCTTCTTCATATTTTTCAATCACAGATTCAATTGTCGAGAGTTTTTGGTTCAGGGAAATTTGTGAGAGTTGTGATTCTTCATGTTCCTTTGTCATCTCAAGTGTAGTTTCATTTTTAACCACCTCATTCTTCATTGAAAGTTCACTTGATGCAGTAGCCTCCTCATCTTGCTCTTCCACTTTATCCTTCACATCCATCAATTGGTCTTCATCCTTATTGTTTGATGGTTCTAAGTTTTTCCTTATGTTCTCTAGGTGCTCATTCGTCCTCTGACAGATGATTTCTTCCCTTTTCCAGGCTTTCATTGTCTCCTCCTCATATTTTTTGAACATGGACTCAAGCTCTGAAAGCCTTGAGTGGTTCATGGAAGTTTGTGTGGGTGGTGAATTTTGAAAGGGGCTTTCGGTTGAAGTATGGTCAAGTGATGATATCTTTGGATGAATATCATATGGAGCACTAGAATTCCCTTCCCAGCCACCATTAGAATCATGACTTGCATCATTTTGTGGTGGAGGGAAATATCCCATATGATTTTCTTTCTCATCTTGTGGTTCTGAAGCATAGCTCCATGAATTGGAGTGCCCAGAATTTGAAGTTTCTTGGTGATATTCCCAACCACCATTAGAGATTGGTGATGGTGGGTGATATCCCATAAAATTTTGTTTGACCATAAGATGAGTTGAACTCCATTTGTATTTTGTAAACATCAATGAAATTTGAAATTCATGTCATAGAGAAAGAATTTCTTAGTGAGGCAATAACTCAAACACCTTGGTTTCAATTTAAAACAGAAAACAAAAATAAAGAAAATGCTTGATCTAGACTTCTCACCCACTTAATCATTGTTGATCTAAATCAATCCCCGGCAACGGCGCCAAGAACATGATGTGCGGAAAACGATCCGACACAAAACTCACCGGCAAGTGCACCGGGTCGCATCAAGTAATAAAACTCACGTGAGTGAGGTCGATCCCACAGGGATTGATGGATCAAGCAACTTTAGTGGATGATTAGTTTAGTCAAGCTAACATTTGAGTGATAATTGATGCAGCAGAAAGTAAATGACAAGGAAAATTAAAGTGCAGAAAGTAGATTGGACAGTAACTTAAAGAACAAGAAAGTAAAATAGCTGAAACTTAAATTGCAAGAAATGTAAATTGCATTAAATGTAAAGGGGAGTGGGTGCTGGAAATTAAAGAGAGCAATAGATCAAAGCTTAGAGAAAATTTAACTTGCAGGAAAAGTAAATCAGATCATGAACAGAAATGTAAAAATGCAGAGCACTTGCAGAAGAATTAAATTGCTTGAAAGTAAATTGAATTCAGTGAGAACAGAAAGCAATGAGAATCAAAGATCAAAATCAAGTTCAATGTAAATTAGATTGTAAACTTGCAGCAAAGGAACTTGTAGTAGAGGAGAAATTAAAATTGCAGAAGAAGAAAACAGAGAGAATTCTCAAGGTGAGATTGAAACAGAATTTCTTCAATTCTCAACCCAAGATTCAAAACAAAAAGAAAAACTAAAGAGAGAGAGAGTTCTGTATTCCTAATGCTCCCTAGTGGAGCTCGCTTCCCCCAATAAAATGAAACAGATGCCTATTTATAGGCATTTTTACAAAATAAAAATGAAATTCAAAACAAATTACAATTGAAATGAAATTTCTATTCTAACTATCTCTTGTGCCTTTGAGTGGTGTCAATTGGGCCCTTGCTCTTGATGGAATTGGGTTGACAAAAGCCTCTGTTGATTGCTCTTGGAGTTGGAGAGAAACCCATTGTGAACCGGGCCATGAATCATAAAAGTTTGAGTAAAAGTTTGAGGCAAACTTTTACTCAAACTTTTTATACCAGCTGCCCTTATTTGCTGCTACCAACGTTTGGGCTAAAGTTTGAGGTCAAACTTTTAGCCAAACGTTGGGCCTTCTTGCATGCATGTTGGGGTACTACTTTGTCTGCTTGTCAACGTTGCAGATTTTATGCCCACTATAGACTATTATATATGGTTAGAAAGCTCCGAATGTCAGCTTTCTAACCCAATTGGAATCACCTCAATTGGACATCTACAACTCAAGTTATGCTCATTTGAAGAGGACAAGGTCGCTGGCCTTGGTGTGCAGCGTTTGAGGTAAAGTTTGCCTCAAACGTGGTCGAAAACGCCAGTTCTGGAGGCTCAAACATATTGTCCACCCCATACTATTATACATTGTTGGAAAGCCCTGAATGCCTACTTTCCAATGCCGTTGGAAGCGCATCATTTGAAGCTCTAAAGCTCGAGTTATACTCCGTCGAAGGTGCAGAGGTCAGTTGGCCTCACTGCAGGTTGCCACCATGTTCATTTATGCTCATTGCGGGGCAGTTTTCTCCCTCAATTTTAGTGTCCACCCTGCAGTGCTATATATGTTTGGAAAGCTCTCTATTCCTACTTTCCATTGCTTTTTGAATCACCTTATTTGGAGCTCTATAGCTCAAGTTATTCTTGTTGGAAGTATACCCCTTCAGGCTGTGAGGCGCCAACGTTTGCCAAAAAGATTGAGGCAAACGTTGGCGCAAGCTTTTTTCTCCAGGGTGTTTGTTTTGTGATGCCAACGTTTGCCGAAAAGTTTGAGGCAAACGTTGGCTCAAGCTTTTCTCCCAAAAGTTTGAGCTAAAGTTTGAGGCAAACTTTAGCTAAAGCTTTTTGTCCTCTCTTGCTCTTTGTTTTGAGCCACGCTTTTCTTCCTTTGGGCCACGCTTCTCTTCCTTGATTTGGTCATGGGTCACGCTTTTAGAAGCGTGGCCTAAGCCTCCAAAGTGTGCTCCAACTTCAAAGTGTGCCCAAAATTCCTCTTTTCTTCTTTTTAGCTTATTTTGTGCTCTTTTTGCTTCTTTTTCTTCTTATTTCCTACAAAGTTTATCAAATCAAAAGATCAAAGAAATATACCATTTAAGCACCAAAGAATGCAATATTTAAGCACTAATCATAAATTTCTTGTATGAAAAAGCATAGAAAAACATGACATGGTGACATGTCATCATAACCCACTAACTGTTTGATATATTACATCACCCACAACTAACAGTAATTCTGACACAAATACTTTCTGCACCTATCTTTTCTTGCTTGCACTTGATGGTTGTATGACAGGGAGAAGAAGCGGGGCTTCAACTTCCTTCAATTCTGAACCTGAGAGGACCTTCCTTAGATTAAGGAGGGAGGCAAGTGGAAAGAAAGTGGTTGGTGCTGAGGAAGAAGAGGAATTCTTTGAAACAAACATGGAAGACAACATGGAAAACCATCATGAAGAAGAGGATCACAACCATGGGGGAGGAGGTAGAACAAATCATGCTGGGGAGTATAGAAGAGTTTTGGGCTCTTACATCAATCCAAACCCAGGCAATTGTGGAAGTAGCATCCAAAAGCCAACAATCCATGCCAACAACTTTGAACTTAAACCACAGCTCATCACCCTTGTTCAGAACAACTGCTCCTTTGGAGGAGGTGTTCAAGAAGACCCCAATCAACATTTGACCACCTTCCTGAGAATATGTGACACACTAAAGTCTAATGGTGTTCACCCTGACGCCTATAGACTACTCCTATTTCCATTCTCACTTAGGGACAAAGCAGCCAAGTGGCTGGAATCCTTCCCAGGGGAAAGCTTGACAACTTGGGAAGACGTGGTGAACAAATTTTTAGCAAGATTTTACCCTTCTCAACAAATTAATAGGCTGAGAGCTGAGGTCCAAACTTTCAGGCAATAAGATGGTGAGACTCTATATGAAGCATGGGAGAGGTTCAAGGACTTAACAAGCATGGGAGAGGGATCCCTATACTGTGGTATAAAGGATCTCTATTATTATTATTATTTTTTTTCTGTGCCCTCTTCTTTGTCATATGAGCAGGAGCAAGGATAAGAACATTCTTGTTGAAGCAGATCCAGAACCTGAAAGGACTCTGAAGAGAAAATTAAGAGAAGCTAAATTACAACAATCCAGAAATAACCTTTCAGAAATTTTCGAACAGGAAGAGGAGATGGCAGCCGAAAATAATAATAATGTAAGGAAGATGCTTGGTGACTTTACTGCACCTAATTCCAATTTACATGGAAGAAGCATCTCCATTCCTGCCATTGGAGCAAACAACTTTGAGCTGAAACCTCAATTAGTTTCTCTGATGCAGCAAAACTGCAAGTTTCATGGACTTCCATCTGAAGATCCTTTTCAGTTCTTAACTGAATTCTTGCAGATATGTGATACTGTTAAGACTAATGGAGTAGATCTTAAAGTCTACAGGCTCAAGCTTTTCCCTTTTGCTGTAAGAGACAGAGCTAGATTATGGTTGGATTCTCAACCCAAAGACAGCCTGAACTCTTGGGATAAGCTGGTCACGGCTTTCTTAGCCAAGTACTTTCCTCCTCTAAAGCTGAGCAAGCTTAGAGCTGATGTTCAAACCTTCAGACAGAAAGAAGGTGAATCCCTCTATGAAGCTTGGGAAAGATACAAACAATTGACCAAAAAGTGTCCTTCTGACATGCTTTCAGAATGGACCATCCTGGATATATTCTATGATGGTTTATCTGAGCTATCAAAGATGTCACTGGACACTTCTGCAGGTGGATCCATTCACCTAAAGAAAACGCCTGCAGAAGCTCAAGAACTCATTGACATGGTTGCTAATAACCAGTTCATGTACACTTCTGAAAGGAATCCTATGAATAATGGGACGCCTATGAAGAAGAAAGTTCTTGAAGTTGATACTCTGAATGCCATATTGGCTCAGAATAAAATATTGACTCAGCAAGTCAATATGATCTCTCAGAGTCTGCATGGAATGCAAGCTGCATCCAACAGTACTCAAGAGGCTTCTTATGAAGAAGAAGCTTATGATCCTGAGAACCCTGCAATAGCAGAGGTGAATTACTTAGGTGAACCTTATGGAAACACCTATAACTCATCATGGAGAAATCATCCAAATTTCTCATGGAAGGATCAAAAGCCTCAACAAGGCTTTAACAATGGTGGAAGAAACAGGTTTAACAATAATAAACCTTTTCCATCATCCACTCAGCAACAGACAGAGAACTCTGAACAAAATACTTCTAATTTAGCAAACTTAGTCTCTGATCTGTCCAAGGCCACTGTAAGTTTCATGAATGAAACAAGATCTTCCATTAGAAATTTGGAAGCACAAGTGGGCCAGCTGAGTAAAAGGATCACTAAAATCCCTCCCAGTACTCTCCCAAGAAATACAGAAGAGAATCCAAAAGGAGAGTGCAAGGCCATTGACATAAGCACCATGGCCGAACCTGGGAGGAGAGGAGAGGACGTGAATCCCAAGGAGGAAGACCTCCTGGGACGTCCAATGGTCAATAAGGAGCTTCCCTCTGAGGAACCAAAGGACTCTGAGGCTCATCTAGAGACCATAGAGATTCCATTAAACCTCCTTATGCCCTTCATGAGCTCTGATGAGTATTCCTCTTCTGAAAAAAATGAGGATGTTACTGAAGAGCAAACTGCCAAGTTTCTTGGTGCAATCATGAAGCTGAATGCCAAATTATTTGGCATTGATACTTGGGAAGTTGAACCTCCCTTGTTCATCAATGAACTGAGTGATCTGGATCAACTGACATTGCCTCAGAAGAGACAGGATCCTGGAAAGTTCATAATACCCTGTACCATAGGCACTATGATCTTTAAGGCTCTGTGTGACCTTGGTTCAGGAATAAACCTCATGCCCCTCTCTATAATAGAGAAACTGGGAATCTATGGGGTGCAAGCTGCTAAAATCTCATTAGAGATGGCAGACAGTTCAAGAAAATAGGCTTATGGACAAGTAGAGGACGTGTTAGTAAAGGTTGAAGGCCTTTACATCCCTGCTGATTTCATAGTCCTGGATACTGGAAAGGAAGAGGACGAATCCATCATCCTAGGAAGACCTTTCCTGGCCACAGCAAGAGCTGTGATTGATGTTGACAGAGGTGAACTAGTCCTTCAATGGAATGAGGACTCCCTTGTGTTTCAAACTCAAGGATCTCCCTCTGCAACCATGGAGAGGAAGCAGAAAAAGCTTCTCTCAAAGCAGAGTCAACCAGAGCCCCCACAGTCAAACTCTAAGTTTGGTGTTGGGAGGCCACAACCAAACTCTAAGTTTGGTGTTGAACTCCTATATCCAAACTCTAAGTTTGGTGTTGGAGAGTCTCAACAAAGCTCTGCACATCTGTGAGGCTCCATGAGAGCCCACTGTCAAGCTATTGACATTAAAGAAGCGCTTGTTGGGAGGCAACACAATTTCTATTTATCTAACTATATTTTTCTTAGTCATATGTCTTTGTAGGTTCATGATCATGTGGAGTCACAAAATAAATATAAAAATTGAAAACGGAATCAAAAACAGCAGAAGAAAAATCACACCCTGGAGGAGCATCTGTCTGGCGTTTAGCGCCAGAACAGAGCATGGTGCTGGCGCTGAACGCCCAAAATGGGCAGCTTCTGGGCGCTGAACGCCAGAAATGGCACACAAATGGGTGTTGAACGCCCAAAATGGCCACCAACCTGGCGCTGAACGCCCAGAGTTGTGTGCAAAGGCATTTTTACATGCCTAATGGGTGCAGGGATGTAAATCCTTGAACACCTCAGGATCTGTGGACCCCACAGGATCCACTCAGGATCTGTGGACCCCACAGGATCCCCACCTACCTCCACTCACTTCTTCTCACCACTTTCTTTCACACAACCCCATAAACACTCTTCCCCAAAAACCCTTCACCAATCACCTCAAACTCTCTTCCCCATCACCTCTTCACCACTCACATCCATCCATTCTTCCCCATAAACCTACCTCATAAACTCCACCTATCTTCAAAAATTCAAAACCAAATTCCCACCCAAACCCACCCATATGGTCGAACCTTAACCCCCCTCCCTTCCCTATATAAAGCCTCCATTCTTCATCAAATTCACACAACACACCCCTCTACACCCTTCTTGGCCGAAAACACTTCCCACTCTTCCTCTCCTCCATTTCTTCTTCTTCTTCATCTATTCTTTCTTTTATTGCTCGAGGGCGAGCAAAATTCTAAGTTTGGTGTGGTAAAAGCATAAGCTTTTTGTTTTTCCATTACCATTGATGGCACCTAAGACCGGAGAATCCTCTAGAAAGGGGAAAGGGAAGATAAAAGCTTCCACATCCGAGTCATGGAAGATGGAAAGGTTCGTCTCCAAAGCCCATCAAGACCACTTCTATGATGTTGTGGCCAAGAAGAAGGTGATCCCTGAGGTCCCTTTCAAACTCAAAAGAAATGAGTATCCGGAGATCCGACATGAAACTCAAAGAAGAGGTTGGGAAGTTCTAACAAATCCCATCCAACAAGTCGGCATCCTAATGGTTCAAGAGTTCTATGCCAATGCATGGATCACCAAGAACCATGATCAAAGTAAAAACCCGGATCCAAAGAACTATGTTACAATGGTTCGGGGGAAATACTTAGATTTTAGTCCGGAAAATGTGAGGTTGGCGTTCAACTTACCAAACATGGAAGAGAACACACGCCCCTACACAGGGAGAGTCAACTTTGATCAAAGGTTCGACCAAGTCCTCATGGACATATGTGTAGAAGGAGCTCAATGGAAGGTTGACTCCAAAGGCAAGCCGGTTCAACTAAGAAGATTGGACCTCAAGCCTGTAGCTAGAGGATGGTTGGAGTTCATTCAATGCTCAACCATTCCCACTAGCAACCGGTCTGAAGTTACTATAGACCGGGCCATCATGATCCATAGCATCATGATTGGAGAAGAGGTGGAAGTTCATGAGATTATACCTCAAGAACTCTACAAGGTGGCTGACAAGTCTTCCACTATGGCAAGGTTAGCCTTTCCTCACCTCATTTGCCACCTATGCAATTCAGCTGGGATTGACATAGAGGGAGATATCCTCATTAAAGAGGACAAGCCATCACTAAGAAAAAGATGGAGCAAACAAGAGAGCCCATCCATGGAGCTCAAGAGGCGCAAGAAGCTCATTTCCATGAGATCCCTGAGATGCCTCAAATGCACTTTCCTCCACAAAATTATTGGGAGCAAATCAACACCTCCCTAGGAGAATTGAGTTCCAATATGGGACAACTAAGGGTAGAACATCAAGAGCACTCCATCATGCTTCATGAAATAAGAGAAGATCAAAAAGCAATGAGGGAGGAGCAACAAAGACAAGGAAGAGACATAGAAGAGCTCAAGGACATCATTGGTTCCTCAAGAAGGAAACGCCACCATCACTAAGGTGGATTCATTCCTTGTTCTTGCTTTCTCTGTTTTTCGTTTTCTATGTTATGTGCTTATCTATGTGTCTTCATTACATGATCATTAGTAGTAGTAACTATGTCTTAAAGTTATGAATGTCCTATGAATCCATCACCTCTCTTAAATGAAAAATGTTTTAATTCAAAAGAACAAGAAGTACATGAGTTTCGAATTTATCCTTGAACTTAGCTTAATTATACTGATGTGGTGACAATGCTTCTTGTTTTCTGAATGTATGCTTGAACAGTGCATATGTCTTTTGAAGTTGTTGTTTAAGAATGTTAAATATGTTGGCTCTTGAAAGAATGATGACTAGGAGACATGTTATTTGATAATCTGAAAAATCATAAAAATGATTCTTGAAGCAAGAAAAAGCAGCAAAGAACAAAGCTTGCAGAAAAAAAAGAGAGAAAAAAAAATAGGCGAAAAAAAATATAGAAAGAATAAGAAAAAGCAAGCAGAAAAAGCCAATAACCCTTAAAACCAAAAGGCAAGGGTAAATAAAAAGGATCCCAAGGCTTTGAGCATCAGTGGATAGGAGGGTCTAAAGGAATAAAATCCTGGTCTAAGCGGCTAAACCAAGCTGTCCCTAACCATGTGCTTGTGGCGTGTAGGTGTCAAGTGAAAACTTGAGACTGAGCGGTTAAAGTCAAGGTCCAAAGCAAAAAAAAAAAAAAGAGTGTGCTTAAGAACCCTGGACACCTCTAATTGGGGACTTTAGCAAAGCTGAGTCACAATCTGAAAAGGTTCACCCAATTATGTGTCTGAGGCATTTATGTATCCGGTGGTAATACTGGAAAACAAAGTGCTTAGGGCCACGGCCAAGACTCATGAAATAGCTGTGTTCAAGAATCATCATACTGAACTAGGAGAATCAATAACACTATTCAAAATATGAAGTTCCTATAGATGCCAATCATTCTGAACCTCAATGGATAAAGTGAGATGCCAAAACTATTCAAGAGGCAAAAAGCTATAAGTCCCGCTCATATGATTGAAGCTCTGTTTTATTGATAGTTTGGAATTTATAGTATATTCTCTTCTTTTTATCCTATTTGATTTTCAGTTGCTTGGGGACAAGCAACAATTTAAGTTTGGTGTTGTGATGAGCGGATAATTTATACGCTTTTTGGCATTGTTTTTAGTATGTTTTTAGTAGGATCTAGTTACTTTTAGGGATGTTTTCATTAGTTTTTATGTTAAATTCACATTTCTGGACTTTACTATGAGTTTGTGTGTTTTACTATGATTTCAGGTATTTTCTGGCTGAAATTGAGGGACTTGAGCAAAAATCAGATTCAGAGGTTGAAGAAGGACTGCTGATGCTGTTGGATTCTGACCTCCCTGCACTCAAAGTGGATTTTATGGAGCTACAGAACTTGAAATGGCGCGCTTCCAATTGCGTTGGAAAGTAGACATCCAGGGCTTTCCAGAAATATATAATAGTTCATACTTTGGCCAAGAATAGATGACGTAAACTGGCGTCCAACACCAGATTTCTACCCAAATCTGGCGTCCAGCGCCAGAAAAGGAGCCAAAACCAGAGTTGAACGCCCAAACTGGCACAAAAGCTGGCGTTCAACTCCAAGAAGGACCTCTACACGTGCAACATTCAGGCTCAGCCCAAACACACACCAAGTGGGTCCTGGAAGTGGATTTATGCATCAATTACTTACTCATGTAAACCCTAGTGACTAGTTTATTATAAATAGGACCTTTTACTATTGTATTAGGTATCTTCGATCAGTTGTATGCTATCTTAGATCACGTTTGAGGGCTGGCCATCTCGGCCATACCTGGACTTTCACTTATGTATTTTCAATGGTAGAGTTTCTACACTCCATAGATTAAGGTGTGGAGCTCTGTTGTTCCTCAAGGATTAATACAAAGTACTACTGTTTTCTATTCAATTCATCTTATTTCGCTTCTAAGATATCCATTCGCACCCAAGAACGTGATGAAGGTGATGATTATGTGTGACGCTCATCACCATTCTCCCCTATGAACACGTGCCTGACAAACACTTCCGTTCTACATGAAATAAGCTAGAATGAATATCTCTTAGATCTCCTAACCAGAATCTTCGTGGCGTAAGCTAGAATGATGGCGGCATTCAAGAGAATCCAGAAAGTCTAAACCTTGTCTGTGGTATTCCGAGTAGGATTCAATGATTGAATGACTGTGACGAGCTTCAAACTCGCGAGTGCTGGGCGTTAGTGACAGACGCAAAAGGAGGGTGAATCCTATTCCAGCATGATCGAGAACCGACAGATGATTAGCCGTGCTGTGACAGAGCATGTGAACATATTTTTCACTGAGAGGAGGGGATGTAGCCACTGACAATGGTGATGCCCTTGCATAAAACCAGCCATGGAAAGGAGTAAGACTGATTGGATGAAGATAGTAGGAAAGCAGAGGTTCAAAGGAACAAAGGCATCTCCATTCGCTTATCTGAAATTCTCACCAATGAATTACATAAGTATTTCTATCCCTATTTTATTATACTAAATTCGAAAACACCATTATCAATTTATATCTGCCTAACTGAGATTTGCAAGGTGACCATAGCTTGCTTCATACCAACAATCTCCGTGGGATTCGACCCTTACTCACGTAAGGTATTACTTGGACGACCCAGTGCACTTGCTGGTTAGTTGTATCGAAGTTGTGAACCATGGTATTGGCACCATGTTCTTGGCGCCATTGCCAGGGAAAGAAAGAGCTGTAAATTTTATATAATCAAAGTGTAATCACGATTGCACGTACCAAGTTGCTCACGTTGCTAGGGATTGTTTGAGCCTGGACATCACAATTTCGTGCACCACCAGGGGAGAAAAAGCTTGCGCCAACGTTTGCCTCAAGCTTTTTGGCAAACGTTGGCGCCACACATGCATACAAGGGGATCCATGTTTGGCTTAAAGTTTGACCTCAAACTTTAGCTCAAACGTGGATAGCAGCAAACGGGGGTGGCTGGTATAAAAAGCTTGAGCCAAAGTTTACCTCAAACTTTGACTCAAGCTTTTGTGCTTTATGTCCCGGTTCACAAGTGGGTTTCTCTCCAACTCCAAGAGCAATCAACAAAGGCCATCTTCAACCCAAATCCAAAGCACGCAAAGCCCATTATCATCACTCAAAGGCACAAGAGATAGATAAAATAGGAATTTTATTTAATTATAATTTGTCTTTAATTTCACTTTCATTTTCATTTTCATTTTGTAAAAAGCCTATATAAGGGATCATTCTCATTTTAGAAAGGCGAGCTCTGCTTGGCTCTGATAGAGAGCATTGAGAGGTTGGCTCCACTAGGGAGCATTGGCATTAGAGAGCTCTCTCTCTTTAGTTTTCTTTTCTTTGTTTTTAAATCTTGGGTGGAGAATTGAAGGTGTTCTGTTTCATTCTCCCTCTGAGATTTCTCTCTGTTTACTTGCTGCATAATTTGAAGGAATTGTGATTTGGATCTAAATTGTCTTTACTGCTTTCTTTTCTATTTTCTTCTGCAATTATCTGCTGTTGAATCAAGGAAGGGCTTGAGATCTAGACTTGTTTTCTAGTCTCTTTGATTCCCTGAGATCTTCAATTTTATTTTGTAATTGAGCTGAGCATCTGAGCGTTCCTTAATTCACTGCACTTCACAATCTCAATTCTGTTTTAATTCCCAGCATCCAATTTCCTTTATTCTTCCGGTAATTTAAATTTCCAGTTGCTTGATCTGTTGCTTTTTTTAATTTTCAGCACCCACTCCCCTTTAATTTCATGCAATTTACATTTCTTGCAATTTAAGATTCTTGCAATTTACATTTCTTGCTCTTTAAGTTACTTGCCAATTTACATTCTGCAACTTTAAATTCATTGTCCTTTACTTTCTGTTGGTTACAATTTCACACAATTCACATCAATGTTAGCTTGACTAAACTAATCACCCACTAAAGTTGCTTGATCCATCAATCCCTGTGGGATCGACCTCACTCATGTGAGTTTTATTACTTGATGCGACCCGGTATACTTGCCAGTTAGATTTGGGTGTTTTGGAAATTCGTGTTTTTCCACAAATTTTCCCATCAGGCGTTCAACACCCAGAGAAGGGGGCAATTGAAATCAATTCAAAAGACATTCCCCCCAAGCATCCTGACAACCCATTTCCAGTTGCTCTGGACACTTATCCTACATTATCCAATGTCCCAGAGTATAGAACCAAACTACCATACCCTTGAAAACTTCAGAGACCTCCTAACACTATTCCTAGTGACATAGAGGTGAATCCAAGAGAAGAATGTAAGGCCCCCATCAGGATCAAGGAGGCTGAGCCTAAGGTGGTACACACTGTTGATGGACTAAATAAAGAAAAGGCTCAACAAGAGATTGAAAAGACACTGCCACACGCCCTTTTGGTGGCCCAGGTGCCTGAAATACCACACCCTCAGAATCCCCAAAAAGAAATCAGGGATGAGAACCCTTCACAGTTTTTGGAAGTCTCTAAGAAACTGCAATTAAATACTCCTGCTATTGAAGTTTTGGAGTAAAGGCCTCCTTCTACTGCACTCATAAAGATCTTACCCCTTGAAAAGAAGGCCTTAGAAGGAGATGAATTAGAGGCACTGGATAAGGAGTACATCACTCTAATTCATAATGAGCTACCAAGGAAGATGCCAGGCACAGGGAGCTTTTAGCTCCTATGTCCTATTTGAAAGATCACTTTTGACAAGGTCCTGTATAATGTTGGCTTGAGTTTAAATCTGATACCTTCATCTGTGATGAAAAAGCTGAGAATCCAAGAGGCATTAGTGATGCGGGTGGAAATTTGTCTCTCAACAAATCTTCTTTCGGCAAGTGTACCGAATTTGTCGTCAAGTAAAAACTCACAATAGAGTGAGGTCGAATCCCACAGGGATTGATTGATCAAGCAACTTTAACTAGAAGAATGTTCTAGTTAAGCGAATCCAGAATTTGGGTTGAGAGTTGCAGAAAATAAAATGGCGGGAATGTAAATAACAGAAAACTAAATGCTAGAATTAAAGGACTGGAAGTAAATGACTGAAATTAAATTGCAGAATTTTAAATGGGAATGTGGGATTTGCTCATAAAAGTAAATGGCAGAAATTAAAGAGAATGGGTAGATCAGAGATGGGGAGTTCATTGGGCTTAGGAGATGTTGTAATTCTTTGGATCAAGTTCATTTTCATCTCTTCCTCAATCAATGCACTCATTGATCTCCTTGGCAATCTTAAGTGATTGAATTACAATTTCTTGCAATTTAATCTCCCAAATCTTGATCAATAGCCAATTCCTTGGTCAATTGCTTATGAGAAGAGATGAAGTATGGTCACTGATTATACCACATGCATTTTCCAAATCAAGTATTGAGAGGGTTATAGTCTCGTACCCATCCAAACCCAATTTGGTCCAGCATGAGAAAGTAATTCTAGCTTGATCTCTTCATTCCTCTTTCAAGGTTCAAAAGAGATCCAAGTTTGAATAGCTTCTCTTCCAAGATAACTACTCAATTAGATGAAGATCGAAAGCTTTCAAATAAAATCAAGAGAAAAGATAGAAGAAGAATAATGAAAATTAGTATTGATCCATCAAATTACAACAGAGCTCCCTAACCCAATGAAAGGGGTTTAGTTGTTCATAGCTCTGGAAAATGAAAATAAAGATGGAGAATACATCATAGAACTAGAAATTGCAGAGAAAGTAAAATACAGAGAGTAATTCCCTTTTTCCAACTACCAGAACTCCTTTATCAATTCAAAGCTACTCCTATATATACTACTCTTCTCAGTTTCTAGTTTGCTCTTCAAGTCTTGGGCCTTTGGATCTTGAGTTTGAAGCAGTTCTTTTCCTCATTTGGGCTTGGCTTTACTTGCAGAGAAAAAGTGCTAAGTGGGCAGAGACTTTAGCTCAGGGCGTTAGGGGTGTTAACATTTAGTGAAAGTATAAGTTCGAGAACGTTAGTGACACTTAACATTTTCACTAACGTTCCAATGTACCCCTTTGCCTCACGTTAGAGCCCACGTTAACTAGGTTAACGTGGCTTCTAACGTGGCCTTGACAACCTTCGAGAACGTTAGTGACACTCAACATTGTCACTAACGTTCCAGTGTGCCCCTTTTTGCTTCACGTTAAAGCCCACGTTAACTAGGTTAACGTGGCTTGTAACGTGGCCTTGCCAAACTTCGAGAACGTTAGTGACACTCAATATTGTCACTAACGTTCCAATGTGCCTCTAGATCTCACGTTAGAGTCCACGTTAACTAGGTTAACGTGGCTTCTAACGTGGCCATTCTTAGCCATCCCAATGTTAGTGACAATGTTGAGTGTCACTAACGTCGGCTCATCATTCATTCCTCATCGTTAGCTTCCACGTTAACTAATTTAACGTGGAAGTTAACGTGGCTCCTTGGGGGTTGTGTGGTTGCTTCCAACGTTAGTGACGATGTTGAGTGTCACTAACGTTGTCGACAACTTTCACTTCTTACGTTAGCTCCCACGTTAACCAAGTTAACGTGGAAGTTAACGTTGTGTGTTGCATCCTTAGGCCAACGTTAGTGACAATGTTGAGTGTCACTAACGTTGGCTTCTCTTCCCCCTTTAACGTTAGAGGCCACGTTAACTAGGTTAACGTGGGCTCTAACGTGGCCACTCATGAGTGTTTGCCAACGTTAGTGACAATGTTAAGTGTCACTAACGTTGGCTCAACTTCCCTTCTCCACGTTAGAGTGCACGTTAACTTAGTTAACGTGACTCTTAACGTGGGCAATGATGACTTTGAGAGTGTTATTGGCAATCACTTTTCTCATTAACCTTGCAAGTTACCTCCCTTTCCTTGCTTCCTTTGGTCCTGAAATCAAGCAACAGAGTGCATCAAAGTTCTAGTCCAAGTCATGGGTATTTGTCACTAAATTCATGCAAAATCCTCATGAAATAATGTAAAATGCACAATGTATGCTTGAATCAAGGTGTAGGTGAATATTTACCCAAAACTAGCTTATTTCCTAAAGAAATGCATGAAACTACCCTAAAAACAGTAAAGAAAAGGTCAGTGAAACTGGCCAAGATGCCCTGGCATCACAACACCAAACTTAAAGCTTGCTTATCCCTAAGCAAGTACTGGAACAAGAGAATGATGAATGGAATATCCAGAGGAATGAGTCATTCTTGTGGAAGTCATATCACTAATTTTATGGTGGTTTCATGCATAGCAACTTAGGTTCATTCCTGGCTTTCAGACTTTTATCATATCTTAAAACACTCACTTTGCTTACATCCCATGAGACTTTTATTCATTGATCCCTTTATTGTCATTTCAGAGCTTATTGGTGTTCTTAGGCTAAGTGCTCTGTAAGGGGGCAACTTTTTAAGATAAGCTTTTAGCCAACACTCCCGAACCAGTTGGTTCAAGGTGCTAGGTGTTGAAGCACCCCTAAGGACTTACTCCCTCAAGTCTCTCCCCCATACATACACACCACAGGCATATAGTTCATTTATTTTCTTTCTTGAGACCTTGGTGTCCAGCACCTCTTTGGGTTACTAAATGCTCTGTGGTGAGGGTTACTCTTGATAATGGACTTTCAGCTGATAATCTCGGGTTAGTTAACCCAAGTTACCAGGTGATAAAGCACCCCTAAGAGCTTATTCATCCAAGTAGATCCCTCACACAGGAACACCACAGACACATATCTTAAGATCAAAACCATTGGTGCCTAGCCTTATTGCTTACTCTTTTTCTTTTGTTTTTCCACTTTCATTATTCTTTTCTCTTTCTCTTATTAGGATCTTGTCATATACTTAGTCCCATGAGTATATTCAAAGCAAAGTATTCAGGCTAGATAGTTGTCATCCCACCTTATGGTTGAACCAACTTAGCTAACTTATGATCATACTACAAACTCATGAATGTACTCCATAGTGTGAACTCCACTCTGGTCTTTTGAAACATGAACATTCTCTCTTCATTTGATTAAAAAGGGACAAGCATACAAGTAAGTTAAGGAGGATGCAGTGACATAAAGACTAGCACACATAGACCTATTCAGAACTTAAAAGACAGAATTTAAAAAGGGTTCAACTACGAGTAACTACAAATCAAAAGTGCATTCGGACTTCCAACTTTCAACAATTCTGAGTACAATGGAATTAAGTAACAATACAACCTTTGGGTGATGATTTCTGGTTGGCCTCTCTCTTTGTCATCATCCTAATTTTTGCTGCCTAGCTTCTTTGGGTGGAGGTGCACCATTTCCTCATAAGGTTCCTGCAAGGTTACTGGAAGTTGCTTGTTCCCAAAGCACTTGAGACATAGTTAGCTTGCATGTATGCTGGTGCTTTTTGAACTCAATTTGGTGTGTGAACACCAAACTTAGTTCCTTGCCCAGTCCAAACATTGCACATATGCAGAGAACCCCATATCTTGTTGTCAACAAAGTAATGATAACCTATAGTCTAACTACATCTAAGTGGTTTCTCTTGATTGGATGGAGCTAGCAATGTTCTTCTGGAGTGGAGTGTAATTCTAACCAATGTCCTTTGGTGGAACACCAAACTTAGAATTACACCATCACTCTTGGATTGTTCTAGTGTGGAACACCAAACTTAGCTCCTTACAATACGGGGGAAACGACTTGTGATTTTTTTATTGAAATAAAGATGAAAGTGAAACTACCTGAGGTTGGGTTACCTTCCAACAGAGCGCTCTTTTATCGTCGCTAGCTCGACGAGTCCTTAATTACTTGAGATGGTACTTTACTCTGGGGTTTTCCCCCATGTTGCCCAGATAATGCTTGAGTCTTTGTCCATTCACTGTAAAAGTCCTCTCTGAACCTTCATCCGTGATTTCGATGTGGCCATATGGTGATACTTTCGTAACCATGAAAGGTCCGGACCACCTTGACTTAAGTTTTCCTGGGAACAGCCTTAATTTAGAATTGTAAAGGAGTACTCGCTGCCCCTTTTCAAAACTTCTGGGCACAAGATGCATGTCATGTCTTCTCTTTGCCTTTTCTTTATACATCTTAGTGTTTTCATAGGCTTGTGACCTAAATTCCTCCATCTCTTGCAGCTGCAAGATCCTTTTTGCACCAACAGCAATGCTGTCAAAATTTAGTATCTTGATAGCCCAGAGAGCTTTGTGCTCCAGCTCCAGTGGTAAATGATAAGCCTTTCCATAGACCAGTTAATATGGAAACATTCCAAGTGGAGTTTTGAATGCTGTTCTGTATGCCCAAAGAGCATCATCCAGCTTCTTCGACCAATCCTTTCTAGATGCACCCACAGTCTTTTCCAGGATCCTCTTCAGCTCTCTGTTGGATATCTCAGTTTGCCCACTTGTTTGAGGATGGTAAGGTGTGGCTACTTTGTGTTTTACCCCATATCGTAGGAGGAGAGCTTCTAGTGGTTTGTTATAAAAGTGACTCCCTCCGTCACTGATGAGGCATCTTGGGACTCCAAACCGGCTAAAGATATTTTTCCTGAGGAAGTTCATGATTACCTTGTTATCATTAGTTGGGGTTGCAATAGCCTCTACCCACTTGGAAACATAATCCACTGCTACCAGGATGTACTTGTTTGCATATGAGGTTGGGAATGGTCCCATGAAATCTATTCCCCACACATCAAACAGTTCTAGTTCTAAGATGAAATTTTGTGGCATGGCGTTTCTTTTGGGCAGGTTTCCAGATCTTTGGCATTCATTACAGCTTTTTACTAGTTCCTTGGTATCCTTGAAAAGGGTGGGCCAAAAGAATCTACTTTGTAACACCTTTGCGGCAGTTCTGTCCCCTCCAAAGTGCCCGCCATAACATGAACCGTGGCAATTCCACAGGACTTCTCTTCCTTCTTCTTCCGAAACACATCTTCTAAGGATTCCATCTGAACATTTCTTGAAGAGATATGGCTCGTCCCAGACAAAGTATTTTGCATCATTCATGAGCTTCCTTTTTTGATGTTTATTGATCCCTGGAGGTAATGCACCAGTTGCCTTGAAATTTGCAATATCTGTAAACCATGGTGCTTTTTGAACTGTCATCAACTGCTCATCGGGGAAGAGCTCGTTCACATTTGTATCATTTCCTCTACCTTGATCATGAGGGATTCTGGATAGGTGATCTGCCACCTTGTTTTCCACTTCTTTCTTGTCTCTGATTTCAATATCAAATTCTTGCAACAGTAAGATCCACCTTATTAGTCTTTGCTTTGATTCTTGCTTGGCAAACAAATATTTAAGTGCTGTGTGATCTATAAAGACAATCACTTTAGCACCAATGAGGTATGATCTAAATTTGTCAAATGCAAAAACTATTGCTAGCAACTCCTTTTCAGTTGTGGTATAATTTCTCTGAGTTTCATTAAGGATTTTGCTAGCATAGTATATCACACGAACTAAGTTATCTTTCCTTTGTCCTAACATTGCCCCAACTGTAAAATCAGATGCATCACACATCAATTCAAATGGTAAGTTCCAATCAGGTGGGGAGATGATAGGAGCAGAGGATAACCTCATTTTCAAATGTGCAAATGCTAGCATGCATGTTTCATCAAAGATAAATAGTGTATCAGATACAAGGAGATTGCTTAAGGGTTTGGCTATCTTTGAAAAATCTTTAATGAACCTTTTGTAAAAACCAGCATGCCCTAAAAAACTCCTAATTGCCTTGACATCACTGGGTGGGGGTAGTTTTTCAATAAGTTCTACTTTAGCTCTATCAACCTCAATGCCTTGGTGAGAGACCTTGTGACCAAGGACTATTCCTCCTGTCACCATGAAGTGGCATTTTTCCCAGTTCAAGACCAAATTCTCTCTTGGCATCTTTTCAATACCAAGGCGAGGTGATGTAGGCAACTAGGAAAGGAATCTCCAAATACCGAGAAATCATCCATACAAAAAATCAATGAATTTTTCTATCATATCTGAAAAGATAGAAAGCATGCAGCGTTGGAAAGTTGCAGGAGCATTACATAACCCAAATGGCATGCGCCTATAGGCAAACACTCCATACGGACAAGTAAATGAGGTTTTCTCTTGGTCTCTCGGATCAACCACTATTTGGTTATATCCTGAATAACCGTCGAGAAAACAATAATATGCGTGCCCTGCAAGTCTTTCCAACATCTGATCCATGAATGGAAGGGGAAAATGGTCCTTTCGTGTAGCCTCATTGAGTTTTCTGTAGTCTATGCACATCCGCCATCCTGTGACAGTCCTTGTAGGTATGAGCTCGTTCTTCTCATTGGTAACCACAGTGATTCCTCCCTTCTTGGGCACAACATGTATGGGGCTAACCCAAGGGCTGTCCGAAATTGGGTATATGACCCCTCCTTGCCAAAGCTTCATAACCTCTTTCTGTACCACTTCCTTCATGATTGGGTTCAGCCTTCTTTGGGATTGAATGGATGGCTTGGCATCATCTTTCAACAGTATTTTATGCATGCATATGGCTGAACTGATTCCTTTCAGGTCAACAAGGGTCCATCCAATGGCATCCTTATGCTCCCGCAACACCTTGAGTAGCTCATCCTCTTGATCTTGACTGAGGGATGAATTTATGATCACTGGATAGTTTTCATTTTCTCCTAGATATGCATATTTGAGAGTGGGTGGCAGTGCTTTGAGTTCAAGTTTAGGGGCTTCTGACTTTTCGTTCCCTTCCTTTGGTGCATCTGGTATATGTATTTCTGCTGTGGCCACCTCTTCACTTGATTCAGATTCTTCCTCCACCAATCTCTCGTCTTCTTCAGGTTCATCTTCTTCAAAATTCTCCTGCACTTCATCCTCAAGTGCATCTAACCTCATGCATTCCCCCAATTGTTCGGGTGGGTAACTCATGGCCTTGAACACATTGAATGTCATCTTTTCATTGTGTAATCTCAGGGTGAGGTCACCCTTCTGAACATCAATGACAGCTCCAGCAGTGGCCAAGAATGGCCTTCCCAAGATGATAGAGGTCTTGGCGTCCTCCTGCATGTCCAGCACCACAAAATCTGCTGGAAATATGAAATCTCCCACTTTTACCAGCAAATCCTCTACTATCCCGTGAGGGAATTTGAACGATCGGTCTGCCAGTTGTAGGGCCATTTTTGTTGGTTTCGCCTCCTCAATTTTCATCTTTCTCATCATAGCTACTGACATCAAATTGATGCTGGCCCCTAAGTCACAAAGAGCCTTCTCCACTGTGATTTCTCCTATAATACAAGGGATCTGAAAACTCCCAGGATCCTTCAGTTTCTGGGGTAGTTTATGCTGAATGATAGCACTACACTCTTCGGTTAGTATCACAGTCTCATTGTTCTTCCAGCTTCTCTTCTTAGTCATTAGCTCCTTCAAAAATTTGGCATAGAGTGGCATTTGTTCTATGGCTTCAGCAAAGGGTATGTTGATTTGTAGCTTCTTGAAGATTTCCAAAAATCTCAAGAACTGGTTGTCATCTTCCCTTTTCTTCAATAGTTGGGGATATGGAGCTCTTGAGATGTTCAGTTGTGGTATCCCTTTTTCTTTCTGCAGATTTAGCGTGGACGGTTGAACTCCATCTTGCTCTTCTCTCTTTTCATTTGAGCCTTCTTCTTGTGGTTTTTGGGGACGTTCCTTCAGTTCCTTCCCACTCCTAATTGTGATAGCTTGACACTCCTCCCTTTTGCTTGAATGGGCATCATAGCAAAAGTTGTGGTTAGGAAGCTACTTAAACAGATAGCTGATTTGTGTCTCCAGTTTCTTGATGGCAGCATTTTGATTCTGCATGTTTGACTGCACTTCCTCTCTGAATGCTTTACTGTTTCGAATGTCTTTGCATACTCCTTCAATTAAGGTTTCGATCTTAGAGAGCTTGTCATCAATTGATGGGTGATTCGGAGCAGATATGCTGTTTTGGTTTTAATAGGCGTGTGGAGAAGTGTTGTTGATGGAGTTATAACGTCTCTGGTCTTGGTTTTGCTCTTGCTCACTTCCCCACCCAAAGTTTGGGTGGTTTCTCCATCCAGGGTTGTAGGTTTTGGAGTATGGATCATAGTTTTTCCTTGGTGAATTCCCAATGTAGTTGGCTTGCTCCTGACTCCCCTATGCTTCTCCATTCACTCCTTCTTGGGTTGTTGATGAAGTGGAGATTGCTGCTACTTGGTTCATCTCCATCTTCTTGGTGAGGTCAGCCAACTGCTGGGTAATGAGCTTGTTTTGGGCCAACAGAGCATCTACATTGTTTAGCTCCATTACTCCTCTTGTGTTCCCTCTTTCGGAAGCATAGAAGTAGTCGTTCTCTGCTACTGTTTCAATAACATCTATGGCTTCCTCAATAGTCTTCTTCTGGTTCAAAGATCCTCCGGATGAATGGTCTACGGCCTTCTTTGACTCATAAGAGAGTCCTTCATAGAAAATGTGCAGCTGCACCCATTCGTTGAACATATCTGGTGGGCACCTCCTTGTTAGGTCTTTAAACCTCTCCCATGCTTCATATAGAGTCTCACCATCTTGTTGCCTAAAAGTTTGGACCTCAGCTCTCAGCCTATTGATTCATTGAGGAGGGTAAAATCTTGCTAAGAATTTGTTCACCACGTCTTCCCAAGTTGTCAAGCTTTCCGTTGGGAAAGATTCCAGCCACTTGGCTGCTTTGTCCCTAAGTGAGAATGGAAATAGGAGCAGTCTATAAGCGTCAGGGTGAACACCATTAGACTTCACTGTGTCACATATTCTCAGGAAAGTGGTCAAATGTTGATTGGGGTCTTCTTGAACACCTCCTCCAAACGAACAGTTATTCTGAACAAGGGTGATGAGCTGTGGTTTAAGTTCAAAGTTGTTGGCATGGATTGTTGGCTTTTGGATGCTACTTCCATAATTGCCTGGGTTTGGATTGATGTAAGAGCCCAAAACTCTTCTATCCTCCCCAGCATGATTTGCTCTACCTCCTCCCCCATGGTTGTGATCCTCTTCTTCATGATGGTTTTCCATGTTGTCTTCTATGTTTGTTTCAAAGAATTCCTCTTCTTCCTCAGCACCAACCACTTTCTTTCCTCTTGCCTCCCTCCTTAATCTAAGGAAGGTCCTCTTAGGTTTAGAATCGAAGGAAGTTGAAGCCCCACTTCTTCTCCCTGTCATACAACCATCAAGTGCAAGCAAGAAAAGATAGGTGCAGAAAGTATTTGTGTCAGAATTACTGTTAGTTGTGGGTGATGCAATATATCAAACAGTTAGTGGGTTAGCAAACAGAATTGAAAATAACAAAGAAAAACAAAACAGTAGAGGGGGAAGGGAAGAAGTTCAACTAAAACAAAAAGTAAATCACTCAAACAGAAAATGAAATTCACAAAAATAAAAATGCTCAATCTAGTGATCTTCCAATTTAATCATTGTTGATGCACAATCAATCTCCGGCAACGGCGCCATAAACTTGATGCGGGTGGAAATTTGTCTCTCAACAAATCTCCTTTCGGCAAGTGTACCGAATTTGTCGTCAAGTAAAAACTTACAATAGAGTGAGGTCGAATCCCACAGGGATTGATTGATCAAGCAACTTTAATTAGAAGAACGTTCTAGTTGAGCGAATCCAGAATTTGGGTTGAGAGTTGCAGAAAATAAAATGGCGGGAATGTAAATAACAGAAAAGTAAATGCTAGAATTAAAGGACTGGAAGTAAATGACTGAAATTAAATTGCAGAATTTTAAATGGGAATGGGGGATTTGCTCATAAAAGTAAATGGCAGAAATTAAAGAGAATGGATAGATCAGAGATGGGGAGTTCATTGGGCTTAGGAGATGTTGCAATTCTCCAGATCAAGTTCATTTTCATCTCTTCCTCAATCAATGCACTCATTGATCTCCTTGGCAATCTTAAGTGATTGAATTATAATTTCTTGCAATTCAATCTCTCAAATCTTGATCAATAGCCAATTCCTTGGTCAATTGCTCATGAGAAGAGATGAAGTATGGTCACTGATTATACCACATGCATTTCCCAAATCAAGTATTGAGAGGGTTATAGTCACATACCCATCCAAACCCAATTTGGTCCAGCATGAGAAAGCAATTCTAGCTTGATCTCTTCATTCCTCTTTCAAGGTTCAAAAGAGATCCAAGTTTGAATAGCTTCTCTTCCAAGATAACTACTCAATTAGATGAAGATCGAAAGCTTTCAAATAAAATCAAGAGAAAAGATAGA
Source organism: Arachis hypogaea (assembly GCF_003086295.3). Classification (NCBI taxonomy): domain Eukaryota; kingdom Viridiplantae; phylum Streptophyta; class Magnoliopsida; order Fabales; family Fabaceae; genus Arachis; species Arachis hypogaea. The sequence goes on from NC_092054.1 coordinate 85,087,010, forward strand.
AGAAGAATAATGAAAATTAGTATTGATCCATCAAATTACAACAGAGCTCCCTAACCCAATGAAAGGGGTTTAGTTGTTCATAGCTCTGGAAAATGAAAATAAAGATGGAGAATACATCATAGAACTAGAAATTGCAGAGAAAGTAAAATACAGAGAGTAATTCCTTTTTCCAACTACCAGAACTCCTTTATCAATTCAAAGCTACTCCTATATATACTACTCTTCTCAGTTTCTAGTTTGCTCTTCAAGTCTTGGGCCTTTGGATCTTGAGTTTGAAGCAGTTCTTTTCTTCATTTGGGCTTGGCTTTACTTGCAGAGAGAAAGTGCTAAGTGGGCAGAGACTTTAGCTCAGGGCGTTAAGGGTGTTAACATTTGGTGAAAGTATAAGTTCGAGAACGTTAGTGACACTTAACATTTTCACTAACGTTCCAATGTACCCCTTTGCCTCACATTAGAGCCCACGTTAACTAGGTTAACGTGGCTTCTAACGTGGCCTTGCCAACCTTCGAGAGCGTTAGTGACACTCAACATTGTCACTAACGTTCCAGTGTGCCCCTTTTTGCTTCACGTTAAAGCCCACGTTAACTAGGTTAACGTGGCTTCTAACGTGGCCTTGCCAAACTTCGAGAACGTTAGTGACACTCAACATTGTCACTAACGTTCCAATGTGCCCCTAGATCTCACGTTAGAGTCCACGTTAACTAGGTTAGCGTTGTTTCTAACGTGGCCATTTTTAGCCATCCCAACGTTAGTGACAATGTTGAGTGTCACTAACGTTGGCTCATCATTCATTCTTCATCGTTAGCTTCCACGTTAACTAAGTTAACATGGAAGTTAACGTGGCTCCTTGGGGGTTGTGTGGTTGCTTCCAACGTTAGTGACGATGTTGAGTGTCACTAACGTTGTCGACAACTCTCACTTCTTACGTTAGCTCCCACGTTAACCAAGTTAACGTGGAAGTTAACGTTGTGTGTTGCATCCTTAGGCCAACGTTAGTGACAATGTTGAATGTCACTAACGTTGGTTTCCTTCCCCCTTTAACGTTAGAGGCCACGTTAACTAGGTTAACGTGGGCTCTAACGTGGCCACTCATGTGTGTTTGCCAACGTTAGTGACAATGTTAAGTGTCACTAACATTGGCTCAACTTCCCTTCTCCACGTTAGAGTGCACGTTAACTTAGTTAATGTGACTCTTAACGTGGGCAATGATGGCTTTGAGAGTGTTATTGGCAATCACTTTTCTCATTAACCTTGCAAGTTACCTCCCTTTCCTTGCTTCCTTTGGTCCTGAAATCAAGCAACAGAGTGCTTCAAAGTTCTAGTCCAAGTCATAGGTATTGCAGCATACAATTTGTCACTAAATTCATGCAAAATCCTCATGAAATAATGTAAAATGCACAATGTATGCTTGAATCAAGGTGTAGGTGAATATTTACCCAAAACTAGCTTATTTCCTAAAGAAATGCATGAAACTACCCTAAAAACAGTAAAGAAAAGGTTAGTGAAACTGGCCAAGATGCTCTGGCATCAATTAGAAACAAGGATTACCCTGTAAAGGACTGACCAATCCCTAAGGCAGCCAATTGGGCTAGTGGAGAAAACCCTTGGCAAGGTTGGAGAGTTATTCCTCCCAGTAGACTCTGTGATACTTGACAATGGAGAATACACAAATAACTCCCTTATTGAGGTTGAGAGAGGGGAAATGGTGCCAAGGTTAAAAGAGGACTGGATGGTGTTCTAGGTTTTTAAACCTCAACTATCCCCTGACAAGGTAGGTACTTTCATACAATATTCAGTATCTCAACCTTCTCCCTTGATTCAAACTAATTTAATCTCCTCTAACACTAAATGTAAGTTTGGTGTTAGATGTACACTATCCACCAAGGAGGAAGGCCCTAAGAGGAAGATGCCTAGGGGATGAAAGAATAAAAATGTCCCTACTGAAGGCTTCTCACCAGGGATGAGGGTAGTATTCACTGCAAGCCTAATCCTGTCTCATGCAGTAAACAAGATCCTGTCTCCTGAGCATATTAAACTGATCTAAGATATCACAGGAAGGAAGCTCCCAGTCAGAAGTAAGGATTTAATCCTCTATAACTATCTTCCTCCTTGAAGGAGCTTTCCGTCAAGCTAATGACGATAAAGAAGTGCTTGTTAGGAGGCAACCCAACCATGAGTAGGGTACTATTGCTTTTATTTCTTTTGTTTATCTTTATTTGTTTTCATTTTAGTTGATTTCCATAGTTTTCCCTTTTGTTTTTTAATGTTTGTGATCATGTATAGCACTTAGAACAATGACAGAAGTATGCAGAACTGAAAATAGGACACCCTGGAGTAACCCCCTGATGACTTGCATCATCTACCCATCTTTCTTGCATAAAGAAGACCATAAAAGAGCATAAATCTCATTTGATCAGTACAATTCATGCATTATTTGATGAATATTATGGTACACTACTTTGCGATGAGTTGTGCTGAATTTCAGGTGAGAAAAGCATCAAAAATGAAGTAGAAGACAAACAAGAAGCTAGGCGTGTGAAACTGGCGTGACACTTGAAGCAAACGCCACAAAAACGCACTGGCGTGGCACGCCAGGAGCTGGGCGTGGCACGCTAGTACTAAAGACCAGAGAAGAGATTCAAAGCATGCATATGGGCGTGGCACGCCAGAGATTGGGCGTGGCACGCTGATACAAAATTCCAGAGAGCTACAATGGAGGACACAAAAGGGGCGTGTCACGCCAAGCTGCGCGTGGCACGCCTGACTCATCAAGCACTATGGGCGTGCCACTTGAGCTCGAAGGCGTGGCACGCCAGACCCTGGGCATGGCATGCCAGACCCTGGGCGTGCCACGCTAGTTCAACTTTCCAGAGAAGCTTAGCCAAGCATAAAGCAAGGGCGTGGCATGCCAAGGTTGAGAGAGGGACGAGCGTGCCACTTGAAGGAGTAGGCGTGGCACGCCAAGCTGGAAATGAAGAGCACGTGACACGCCAGAGGCACGCCAGCCACACGCCAGCTAAGAAGTCATGCTTATTGAGTGTTTTCTTTTCCCTCCAAAATGTAATTTTCCTTTTACACTTTTGTAATTCTTTTATTTTAATAGGAGTAGTATAAATACCCCCAAGAAGTACTGAAGAAGGGGGTTAAGCAGTCAGTTTTAGATCCACTTTTACACTTTACTTTTGAGTACCTTTTGAGCTCTGAGTAGCTAACTTCCCTCTCATTGAGAGAGGGAGCTCTGTTGTACTTGATGGATGAATGATAGTGAAATCCTTCTTCTCTTCATCTTCTCTTTGATTTGCTAGAAGGAAGTTCGTTCTTAATGCTTAGTGTTCAATTATCTTGGGAAAGAGATTGAATGCAATTGGGTTTCATGGGAACCTTGGGAAAGGAAACATGAAACCATGCTTGAAATCCCTTCTCACACTAGAGTAGAATCTGGTTTTGGTGTTTGGATATGTGACATATAATCCTCCCTCTACTTGGACCTATGATGGTGTATGGTATAATCAGGGACCAAGCATATCTCTCTTCATGAGCAATTAGACCAAGGAATTGGCTATTGATCAAGATCTGAGAGATTGAGTCACCAAGGGATTGGGGCTCAATCAATCATGATTGCCAAGAGGTCAATGAGTTGCATGATTGAAGAGGATATAAGCTAGACTTGATCCAAAGAGACAACATCTCCCAATCTCAATGAATTTCCCCATTCTTATCTATCCATTTCTTTATAGCTTAATTTTACATTCAGCAATTCCCCATTCCCATTTACATTTACATTCAAGTCATTTATGATTCTGCACTTTACTTTCTGCCATTTATATTTCTGCACTTTATTGCTTTTCTTTATATTCTAGTTATTTACATTTATGTCATTTACAATTCTGCACTCTACAATCCTATTGATCTGCTTGACTAATTCATCAATCGATTAAAACTGCTCGAATTTGCCACTCTCTGTGGATACGATCCCACTCCACTGTGGGTTATTACTTGACGATAATTTTGGTGCACTTGCCAAAAAGACTAATTCACTAATTTTGAATGGGGTGTGATTCGAATCATCAAGTTTTATGGCGCCATTGCCGGGGATTGGCTTAAATTTGACAGTGATTAAATCAATTGGAGAACTAGATTAAGCAATTTAAATTCCTCGTTATTTTATTTTATTTAGCACCTTTTATTTTCCTTTATTTTGAGTTCTGTTTCTTTCTTCTTTGAGTATTTTTTTTATATACATATTTCCACTCTTCTAACTGTTTGATTGATTGCACCACTCACACTAACATCCACTTTAACAAGAGTAATTTTTTCATTCATTTTCTTTCTTTCTTTTTGCCTTGTTGGTTGTATGATAGGTAGAAGAAACAGTGCTTCAACTTCTTTTGATTCTGAACCTGAGAGAACCTTCCTTAGATTAAAGAGGGAAGTAAGAGGGAAAAGAGTTGTTGGTGTTGAGGAAGAGGAAGAGTATTTTGAAACAAACATGGAGGAGAACATGGAGAATCATCATGAAGAAGAAGCTCACAACCATGTCAGAGAAGGTCCAGTAAATCATGATGGGCAAGAGAGGAGAGTCTTAGGCTCCTACATCAACCCAAATCCAGGAAATTGTGGCAGCAGCATCTTAAAGCCAACAATTCTTGCCAACAATTTTGAGCTGAAACCTCAGCTCATCACACTCGTTCAGAACAATTGCTCATATGGAGGAAGTGCCCAAGAAGACCCTTATCAACATCTCAGCACATTCTTGAGGATATGTGATACTGTAAAGTCCAACGGGGTACACCCCGACATCTACAAACTATTCTTGTTCCCTTTCTCACACAGAGATAAGGCAGCAAAGTGGTTGGAATCATTCCCCAAGGATAGCCTAACTACATGGGAGTAGGTCGTGAACAGATTCCATGCAAGATTTTACCCTCCACAAAGAATCATTGATGCCAAGGCATCTTGGTCAGTTTCACTGACCTTTTCTTTACTATTCTTAGGGTAGTTTCATGCATTTCTTTAGGAAATAAGCTAGTTTTGGGTAGATATTCACTTACACCTTGATTCAAGCATACATTGTGCATTTTACATTATTTCATGAGGATTTTGCATGAATTTAGTGACAAATTGTATGCTGCATTACCCATGACTTGGACTAAAACTTTGATGCACTCTGTTGCTTGATTTCAGGACTAAAGAAAGCAAGGAAAGGGAGGTAACTTACAAGGTTAATGAGAAAAGTGATTGCCAATAACACTCTCAAAGCCATCATTGCCCACGTTAAGAGTCACGTTAACTAAGTTAACGTGCACTCTAACGTGGAGAAGGGAAGTTGAGCCAACGTTAGTGACACTTAACATTGTCACTAACGTTGGCAAACACTCATGAGTGGCCATGTTAGAGCCCACGTTAACCTAGTTAACGTGGCCTCTAACGTTAAAGGGGGAAGAGAAGCCAACGTTAGTGACATTCAATATTGTCACTAACGTTGGCCTAAGGATGCAACACACCACGTTAACTCCCACGTTAACTTGGTTAACGTGGGAGCTAACGTGAGAAGTGAGAGTTGTCGACAACGTTAGTGACACTCAACATTGTCACTAACGTTGGAAGCAACCACACAACCCCCCAAGGAGCCACGTTAACTTAGTTAACGTGGAAGCTAACGATGAGGAATGAATGATGAGCCAACGTTAGTGACACTCAACATTGTCACTAACGTTGGGATGGCTAAGAATGGCCACGTTAGAAGCCACGTTAACCTAGTTAACGTGGACTCTAATGTGAGATCTAGGGGCACATTGGAACGTTAGTGACAATGTTGAGTGTCACTAACGTTCTCGAAGTTTGGCAAGGCCACGTTAGAAGCCACGTTAACCTAGTTAACGTGGGCTTTAACGTGAAGCAAATAGGGGCACACTGGAACGTTAGTGACAATGTTGAGTGTCACTAACGTTCTCGAAGTTTGGCAAGGCCACGTTAGAAGCCACGTTAACCTAGTTAACATGGGCTCTAACGTGAGGCAAAGGGGTACATTGGAACGTTAGTGAAAATGTTAAGTGTCACTAATGTTCTCGAACTTATACTTTCAATAAATGTTAACACCCCTAACGCCCTGAGCTAAAGTCTCTGCCCACTTAGCACTTTCTCTCTGCAAGTAAAGCCAAGCCCAAATGAAGAAAAGAACTGCTTCAAACTCAAGATCCAAAGGCCCAAGACTTGAAGAGCAAACTAGAAGCTGAGAAGAGTAGTATATATAGGAGTAGCTTTGAATTGTTAAAAGGGGAGTTCGGAAAGTTGGAAAAAGAGAATTACTCTCTGTATTTTACTTTCTCTGCAATTTCTAGTTCTATGATGTATTGTCCATCTTTATTTTCATTTTCAAGAGCTATGAACAACTAAACCCCTTTCATTGGGTTAGGGAGCTCTGTTGTAATTTGATGGATCAATAATAATTTTCATTATTCTTCTTCTATCTTTTCTCTTGATTTTACTTGAAAGCTTTCGATCTTCATCCCATTGAGTAGTTATCTTGGAAGAGAAGCTATTCAAACTTGGATCTCTTTTGAACCTTGAAAGAGGAATGAAGAGATCAAGCTAGAAATGCTTTCTCATGCTGGACCAAATTGGTTTTCAAGTGTAGTTTCATTTTTAACCACCTCATTCTTCATTGAAAGTTCACTTGATGCAGTAGCCTCCTCATCTTGCTCTTCCACTTTATCCTTCACATCCATCAATTGGTCTTCATCCTTACTGTTTGATGGTTCTAAGTTTTTCCTTATGTTCTCCAGGTGCTCATTCGTCCTCTGACGGATGATTTCTTCCATTTTCCAGGCTTTCATTGTCTCCTCCTCATATTTTTTGAACATGGACTCAAGCTCTGAAAGCCTTGAGTGGTTCATGGAAGTTTGTGTGGGTGGTGAGTTTTGAAAGGGGCTTTCGGTTGAAGTATGGTCAAGTGATGATATCTTTGGATGAATATCATATGGAGCACTAGAATTCCCTTCCCAGCCACCATTAGAATCATGGCTTGCATCATTTTGTGGTGGAGGGAAATATCCCATATGATTTTCTTTCTCATCTTGTGGTTCTGAAGCATAGCTCCATGAATTGGAGTGCCCAGAATTTGAAGTTTCTTGGTGATATTCCAACCACCATTAGAGATTGGTGATGGTGGGTGATATCCCATAAAATTTTGTTTGACCATAAGATGAGTTGAACTCCATTTGTATTTTGTAAACATCAATGAAATTTGAAATTCATGTCATAGAGAAAGAATTTCTTAGTGAGGCAATAACTCAAACACCTTGGTTTCAATTTAAAACAGAAAACAAAAATAAAGAAAATGCTTGATCTAGACTTTCACCCACTTAATCATTGTTGATCTAAATCAATCCCCGGCAACGGCGCCAAAAACATGATGTGCGGAAAACGATCCGACACAAAACTCACCGGCAAGTGCACCGGGTCGCATCAAGTAATAAAACTCACGTGAGTGAGGTCGATCCCACAGGGATTGATGGATCAAGCAACTTTAGTGGATGATTAGTTTAGTCAAGCTAACATTTGAGTGATAATTGATGCAGCAGAAAGTAAATGACAAGGAAAATTAAAGTGCAGAAAGTAGATTGGACAGTAACTTAAAGAACAAGAAAGTAAAATAGCTGAAACTTAAATTGCAAGAAATGTAAATTGCATTAAATGTAAAGGGGAGTGGGTGCTGGAAATTAAAGAGAGCAATAGATCAAAGCTTAGAGAAAATTTAACTTGCAGGAAAAGTAAATCAGATCATGAACAGAAATGTAAAAATGCAGAGCACTTGCAGAAGAATTAAATTGCTTGAAAGTAAATTGAATTCAGTGAGAACAGAAAGCAATGAGAATCAAAGATCAAAATCAAGTTCAATGTAAATTAGATTGTAAACTTGCAGCAAAGGAACTTGTAGTAGAGGAGAAATTAAAATTGCAGAAGAAGAAAACAGAGAGAATTCTCAAGGTGAGATTGAAACAGAATTTCTTCAATTCTCAACCCAAGATTCAAAACAAAAAGAAAAACTAAAGAGAGAGAGAGTTCTGTATTCCTAATGCTCCCTAGTGGAGCTCGCTTCCCCCAATAAAATGAAACAGATGCCTATTTATAGGCATTTTTACAAAATAAAATGAAATTCAAAACAAATTACAATTGAAATGAAATTTCTATTCTAACTATCTCTTGTGCCTTTGAGTGGTGTCAATTGGGCCCTTGCTCTTGATGGAATTGGGTTGACAAAAGCCTCTGTTGATTGCTCTTGGAGTTGGAGAGAAACCCATTGTGAACCGGGCCATGAATCATAAAAGTTTGAGTAAAAGTTTGAGTAAAAGTTTTAGGCAAACTTTTACTCAAACTTTTTATACCAGCTGCCCTTATTTGCTGCTACCAACGTTTGGGCTAAAGTTTGAGGTCAAACTTTTAGCCAAACGTTGGGCCTTCTTGCATGCATGTTGGGGTACTACTTTATCTGCTTGTCAACGTTGCAGATTTTATGCCCACTATAGACTATTATATATGGTTAGAAAGCGCTGAATGTCAGCTTTCTAACCCAATTGGAATCACCTCAATTGGACATCTACAACTCAAGTTATGCTCATTTGAAGAGGACAAGGTCGCTGGCCTTGGTGTGCAGCGTTTGAGGTAAAGTTTGCCTCAAACGTGGTCGAAAACGCCAGTTCTGGAGGCTCAAACATATTGTCTACCCCATACTATTATATATTGTTGGAAAGCCTTGAATGTCTACTTTCCAATGCCGTTGGAAGCGCATCATTTGGAGCTCTAAAGCTCGAGTTATACTCCGTCGAAGGTGCAGAGGTCAGTTGGCCTCACTGCAGGTTGCCACCATGTTCATTTATGCTCATTGCGGGGCAGTTTTCTCCCTCAATTTTAGTGTCCACCATGCAGTGCCATATATGTTTAGAAAGCTCTCGATTCCTACTTTCCATTGCTTTTTGAATCACCTCATTTGGAGCTCTGTAGCTCAAGTTATTCTTGTTGGAAGTATACCCCTTCAGGCTGTGAGGCGCCAACGTTTGCCAAAAAGATTGAGGCAAACGTTGGCGCAAGCTTTTTCCTCCAGGGTGTTTGTTTTGTGATGCCAACGTTTGCCAAAAAGTTTGAGGAAACGTTGGCTCAAGCTTTTCTCCCAAAAGTTTGAGCTAAAGTTTGAGGCAAACTTTAGCTCAAGCTTTTTGTCCTCTCTTGCTCTTTGTTTTGAGCCACGCTTTTCTTCCTTTGGGCCACGCTTCTCTTCCTTGATTTGGTCATCGGTCACGCTTTTAGAAGCGTGGCCTAAGCCTCCAAAGTGTGCTCCAACTTCAAAGTGTGCCCAAAATTCCTCTTTTCTTCTTTTTAGCTTATTTTGTGCTCTTTTTGCTTCTTTTTCTTCTTATTTCCTACAAAGTTTATCAAATCAAAAGATCAAAGAAATATACCATTTAAGCACCAAAGAATGAAATATTTAAGCACTAATCATAAATTTCTTGTATGAAAAAGCATAGAAAAATATGACATGGTGACATGTCATCACAACACCAAACTTAAACCTTGCTTGTCCCCAAGCAAGAAAAGAATCATGCAATAAAGATTGACAATCCAAGGCAAGAAGAGTAGCAACTCAATGTTCATGGTAAGCTAGTTTTCTAAGCATGCTATAATCACAAAAGAAATGTAAATGATTGATGCTTCCATCTAGCTCAATTTATGAAATCTTTCTCTTATATTTCTTCCTTGAAACAAGCTTTTGATTTTCTTATTTAGCTTCTCCTTTTGGGTGCTTTTGCCCCATGAGTTGATAACAAAGCTACGACTTCTAAATGCTTTGTTTTCAAGTATTACCACTTGATACATAAGCACCACAAGCATTTGATTAGAGGACTTCATTAAGCTCATTTTTTTCTTTTCTTTTCTTGACTCTCTAATCATTGATGCTCAGAGCCTTGAGCTTTGAGGGAGTGCTTTTGCACTTTGAGCCTAACCTTGACTTCTAAGTGTTTTGTTTTCAAGCATTTGGCTTGATACATAAACACCACAAGCACTTAACAAATAAATTGCCATTGGTACTCAGAGCCTTCAGCTTTCTCATTCTTTCCCTTTTTCTTTTCTTGCTCTTTTTTGCTTTTTCTTTCAAGGTTTTCATGATTTTCAAAAGATTTCACAAAATGTCCTAGATGAAAACTTCAATTAAATAAAATCCAATGCAATTAAGCAACAATCAAACATACTAGCTTTCCAATACTTTTATGCACATGCTAAAATCTTCTTTAATGCCTTGTTTGTTTATGATCATGATACTTTGTTGCTTTTGAATTCACAAAACTCAAGTTGGTAATCATAATGACACAACACCATGTTGCAAATCAAGATTCAAGTTATGCTTTATTCATACACACATGTAAACAGAAAGGATGAAGACAATCATGCAATTTAAGTGCTGGAAATAAATGAGAGGAAAAGGAACTCTACAACCTTGTAGTTAATCTTTCGTCATTGTTGTCCTTTTTTCCTCTATTCTTCCTCTTTCCCTTGCCAACTCAGAATGCTTGCTCATCCTCAAGAAACGATTAGAATAATGGCTATGGGGCTAAGATTGATCATGAATGTCTTACACAATGAAATGTTAGCAATACATGTGTTTCAAACAAGCAAAATTAAAGATAACAATCAAGGCACAAGAGACAGAGGCATTATTATTGCATATATAAGAAGGTGTGCACAATACATTGCATAAAGAATAAGTGGCACACCAAACTTAGTGTGACACTTTCACTTAGAATTAATGCAAGTATCTTGTAAGGATTAGAACCAAATTTTGTTGCATAGCAACACCAAACTTAGAATGCAACCACATGTCAATTTATTTGAACTAAAACTAAACAAAAGAAACTGTTATATGTTAAATACAATCACCAAATGAAGAGTCTGTTATGAATAAGGATGTCTTGGTGATGTATTAACAGAAACAGTTAATGAAGGAAAGCATTAAAAACAAGTAAATAAATGAAACAAAGAGAAAACAAAAATTATCCAACTAAGAAGAAAAATAACACTGTAAAAGGCAATATGATTATGCAGACAAGTGATGTTGCTGGATTGATTTGCATAGAAAAATAGGTGGCACACCTGGTGCACGAAATTGTGTTCCATGTTCTTTGTACTCGTGTGAGAGTAACAATATATAATTGTATTGAATCCTCATTGTGGCTCTTATGTGTGGACATAACTCCGTTCAACTAACCAGCAAGTGCACTGGGTCGTCCAAGTAATACCTTACGTGAGTAAGGGTCGAATCCCACGGAGATTGTTGGTATGAAGCAAGCTATGGTCACCTTGTAAATCTCAGTCAGGCGGATATAAAAATAATTATGGAGTTTTCGAATAATAAATAAAAGAATATGGATAGAGGTACTTATGTAAATCATTGGTAGGAATTTCAGATAAGCGAATGGAGATGCTTTTCGTTCCTCTGAACCTCTGCTTTCCTGCTATCTTCATCCAATCAGTCTTACTCCTTTCCATGGCTGGCTTTATGTGATACATCACCACTGTCAATGGCTACTTTCGGTCATCTCACGGGAAAATGATCCAATGCCCTGTCACGGCACGGCTAATCGTCTGGAGGCATCACCCTTGTCAATGGCTTCATCTTATCCTCTCAGTGAATAATATGCTCACGCACCCTGTCACGACACGGCTATTCATCTGTCGGTTCTCGATCATGCTGGAATAGGATTTACTATCCTTTTGCGTCTGTCACTAACGCCCAGCACTCGCGAGTTAGGAGCTCGTCACAGTCATTCAATCATTGAATCCTACTCGGAATACCACAGACAAGGTTTAGACCTTCCGGATTCTCTTGAATGCCGCCATCATTCTAGCTTACGCCACGAAGATTCTGGTTAGGAGATCTAAGAGATACTCATTCTAGCTTAATTCATGTAGAACAGAAGTGTTTGTCAGGCACGCGTTCATAAGGGAGAAGGATGATGAGCGTCACACATAATCATCACCTTCATCACGTTCTTGGGTGCGAATGGATATCTTAGAAGAGAAATAAGAAGAATTGAATAGAAAACAGTAGTACTTTGCATTAATCTTTGAGGAACAGCAGAGCTCCACACCTTAATCTATGTAGTGTGGAAACTCTACCGTATGAAAATACATAAGTGAAGGTCCAGGCATGGCCGAGATGGCCAGCCCCCTAAAACGTGATCAATAGTCTCCTAAGATGAACAATGGAATAAAACTGAGACCAAAGATGCCTAATACAATAGTAAAAGGTCCTATTTATAATAGACTAGTCACTAGGGTTTACATGAGTAAGTAATTGATGCATAAATCCACTTCCGGGGCCCACTTGGTATGTGTTTGGGCTGAGCCTGAGTGTTGCACGTGCAGAGGCCATTTGTGGAGTTGAACGCCAGTTTCTGTGCCTGTTTGGGCGTTCAACTCTGGTTTTGGATCTTTTTCTGGCACTGGACGCCAGATTTGGGCAGAAGGCTGGCGTTGAACGCCAGTTTATGTCGTCAATTCTTGGCCAAAGTATGGACTATTATATTTTCTGGAAAGCCCTGGATGTCTACTTTCCAACGCAATTGGAAGCGCGCCATTTTGAGTTCTGTAGCTCCAGAAAATCCACTTTGAGTGCAGGGAGGTCAAATCCAACAGTATCAGCAGTCCTTTTTCAACCTCTGAATCTGATTTCTGCTCAAGTCCCTCAATTTCAGCCAGAAAATACCTGAAATCACAGAAAAAACACAAACTCATAGTGAAGTCCAGAAATGTGAATTTAACACAAAATCTATTAAAAACATCCCTAAAAGTAACTAGATCCTACTAAAAACATACTAAAAACAATGTCAAAAAGCGTATAAATTATCCGCTCATCACAACACCAAACTTAAATTGTTGCTTGTCCCCAAGCAACTGAAAATCAAAATAGGATAAAAAGAATAGAATATACTATAAATTCCAAACTATCAATGAAACAGAGCTTCAATCATATGAGCGGGACTTATAGCTTTTTGCCTCTTGAATAGTTTTGGCATCTCACTTTATCCATTGAGGTTCAGAATGATTGGCATCTATAGGAACTTCAGATTTCGAATAGTGTTATTGACTCTCTTAGTTCAGTATGATGATTCTTGAACATAGCTTCTTTATGAGTCTTGGCCGTGGCCCTAAGCACTTTGTTTTCCAGTATTACCACCGGATACATAAATGCCACAGACACATAATTGGGTGAACCTTTTCAGATTGTGACTCAGCTTTGCTAAAGTCCCCAATTAGAGGTGTCCAGGGTTCTTAAGCACACTCTTTTTTTTTTTTGCTTTGGACCTTGACTTTAACCGCTCAGTCTCAAGTTTTCACTTGACACCTACACGCCACAAGCACATGGTTAGGGACAGCTTGGTTTAGCCGCTTAGACCAGGATTTTATTCCTTTAGGCCCTCCTATCCACTGATGCTCAAAGCCTTGGGATCCTTTTTAATTGCCCTTGCCTTTTGGTTTTAAGGGTTATTGGCTTTTTGCTCTTGCCTCTTGGTTTTAAGAGCTTTGGCTTTTTCTGCTTGCTTTTTCTTTTTCTTTCTATTTATTTATTTTTTTTTTTTTCTGCAAGCTTTGTTCTTTGCTGCTTTTTCTTGCTTCAAGAATCATTTTTATGATTTTTCAGATTATCAAATAACATGTCTCCTAGTCATCATTCTTTCAAGAGCCAACATATTTAACATTCTTAAACAACAACTTCAAAAGACATATGCACTGTTCAAGCATACATTCAGAAAACAAGAAGCATTGTCACCACATCAATATAATTAAACTAAGTTCAAGGATAAATTCGAAATTTATGTACTTCTTGTTCTTTTAAATTAAAACAATTTTTATTTAAGAGAGGCGATGATTCATAGGACATTCATAACTTTAAGACAAAGTTACTACTACTAATGATCATGTAATGAAGACACAAACATAGATAAGCACATAACATAGAAAACGAAAAACAGAGAAAGTAAGAACAAGGAATGAGTCCACCTTAGTGATGTCCTTGAGCTCTTCTATGTCTCTTCCTTGTCTTTGCTGCTCCTCCTTCATTGCTTTTAGATCTTCTCTGATTTCATGAAGGATGATGGAGTGCTCTTGATGTTCCACCCTTAGTTGCTTCCAATAATTGTGTGGAAGAAAATGTATCCTCTGAGGTATCTCAGGGATCTCTTGATTTGCAGTCAAATGTTCTACCACTGAGCTATAGACCCTTGATGGAAGCTTTTGTCTTCCCTTTCCTCTTTCTAGAGGCTTCTCTGGCCTTAGGTGCCATCAATGGTTATGGAAAAAAACAAAAAAGCTATGCTTTTACCACACCAAACTTAGAATGTTGCTCGCCCTCGAGCAAAAGAAGAAAGAATAGTAGAAGAAGAGGATATGGAGGAGATGGATGGCTGTGTGTATTCGGCCATATGGGTGGGATTGGGTGGGGAAGAGATGTTGAATTTTTGAAGGTAAGTGGGTGTATGGGTGTGAGTGGTAAATGGAAGACAGAAGGGATGAGTGTTTATTGGGAATAGATGATGATTGAGAAGAGGGAAGAGAGTGAGTGAAGGTAGGTGGGGATCCTGTGGGGTCCACAGATCCTGAGGTGATCCTGTGAGGTCCACAGATCTTGAGGTGTCAAGGCATTTACATCCCTGCACCAAGTTAGGCATGCAAAATGCCCTTGCACACAACTCTGGGCGTTCAGCGCCAGGTTGGTGCCCATTTTGGGCGTTCAACGCCCATTTGCTGCCATTTCTGGCATTGAACGCCAGAACCATGCTTGTTCTGGGCGTTCAGCGCCAGGATGCTCCCATTCTGGGCGTTCAGCGCCAGAACTATGCTCTGTTCTGGCGTTTGAACGCCAGACAGATGCTCTCTAGGGTGTGATTTTTCTTCTGTTGTTTTTTATTCCGTTTTTGAATTTTTTGTTTATTTTGTGACTCCACATGATCATGAACCTAAGAAAACATGAAAAACAATAAAAATAAGAATTAGATAAACATTGGGTTGCCTCCCAACAAGCGCTTCTTTAATGTCAATAGCTTGACAGTGGGCTCTCATGGAGCCTCACAGATGTGCAGAGCTTTGTTGAGACTCTCCAACACCAAACTTAGAGTTTGGATATGAGAGTTCAACACCAAACTTAGAGTTTGGTTGTGGCCTCCCAACACCAAACTTAGAGTTTGACTGTGGGGGCTCTGGTTGACTCTGCTTGGAGAGAAGCTTTTTCTGCTTCCTCCCCATGGTTGCAGAGGGAGATCCTTGAGTTTTAAACACAAGGGAGTTCTCATTCCATTGAAGGACTATTTCACCTCTGTCAACATCAATCACAGCTCTTGCTGTGGCCAGGAAAGGTCTTCCTAGGGTGATGGATTCATCCTCTTCCTTTCCAGTATCCAGGACTATGAAATCAGCAGGGATGTAAAGGCCCTCAACCTTTACTAACACGTCGTCTACTTGTCCATAAGCCTGTCTTCTTGAGCTGTCTGCCATCTCTAATGAGATTTTAGCAGCTTGCACCTCATGGATTCCCAGTTTCTCTATTACAGAGAGGGGCATGAGGTTTATTCCTGAACCAAGGTCACACAGAGCCTTAAAGATCATGGTGCCTATGGTACAGGATATTATGAACTTTCCAGGATCCTGTCTCTTCTGAGGCAATGTCAGTTGATCCAGATCACTTAGTTCATTGATGAACAAGGGAGGTTCAACTTCCCAAGCATCAATGCCAAATAATTTGGCGTTCAGCTTCATGATTGCACCAAGAAACTTGGCAGTTTGCTCTTCAGTGACATCCTCATTCTCTTCAGAAGAGGAATACTCATCAGAGCTCATGAAGGGCATAAGGAGGTCCAATGGAATCTCTATGGTCTCTAGATGAGCCTCAGAGTCCTTTGGTTCCCCAGAGGGAATCTCCTTATTGATCACTAGACGTCCCAGGAGGTCCTCCTCCTTGGGATTCACGTCCTCTCCTCTCCTCAGAGGTTCGGCCATGGCGCTTATGTCAATGGCCTTGCACTCTCCTTTTGGGTTCTCTTCTGTATTGCTTGGGAGAGTACTAGGAGGGATTTCAGTGATCCTTTTACTCAGCTGGCCCACTTGTGCTTCCAGATTTCTAATGGAAGACCTTGTTTCATTCATGAAACTTACAGTGGCCTTAGATAGATCAGAGACTAGATTTGCTAAATTAGAAGCATTTTGTTCAGAGTTCTCTGTCTGTTGCTGAGTTGATGATGGAAAAGGTTTGCTATTGCTAAACCTGTTTCTTCCACCATTATTAAAGCCTTGTTGAGGCTTTTGATCCTTCCATGAGAAATTTGGATGATTTCTCCATGTTGAGTTATAGGTGTTTCCATAAGGTTCACCTAAGTAATTTACCTCTGCTATTGCAGGGTTCTCAGGATCATAAGCTTCTTCTTCAGAAGATGCCTCTTGAGTACTGTTGGATGCAGCTTGCATTCCATGCAGACTCTGAGAAATCATATTGACTTGCTGAGTCAATATTTTATTCTGAGCCAATATGGCATTCAGAGTATCAACCTCAAGAACTCCCTTCTTCATAGGCGTCCCATTATTCACAGGATTCCTTTCAGGAGTGTACATGAACTGGTTATTAGCAACCATGTTAATGAGTTCTTGAGCTTCTGCAGGCGTTTTCTTTAGGTGAATGGATCCGCCTGCAGAAGTGTCCAATGACATCTTAGATAACTCAGACAGACCATCATAGAATATATCCAGGATGGTCCATTCTGAAAGCATGTCAGAGGGACACTTTTTGGTCAACTGTTTGTATCTTTCCCAAGCTTCATAGAGAGATTCACCTTTTTTTTGTTTGAAGGTTTGAACATCCGCTCTAAGCTTGCTCAGCTTTTGAGGAGGAAAGTACTTGGCTAAGAAAGCTGTGACCAGCTTATCCCAAGAGTTCAGGCTGTTTTTTGGTTGAGAATCCAACCATAATCTAGCTCTGTCTCTTACAGCAAAAGGGAAAAGCATGAGCCTGTAGACTTCAGGATCTACTCCATTAGTCTTAACAGTATCACATATCTGCAAGAATTTAGTTAAGAACTGAAAAGGATCTTCAGATGGAAGTCCATGAAACTTGCAGTTCTGCTGCATCAGAGAAACTAATTGAGGTTTCAGCTCAAAGTTGTTTGCTCCAATGGCAGGAATGGAGATGCTTCTTCCATGTAAATTGGAATTAGGTGCAGTAAAGTCACCAAGCATTCTCCTTTCATTATTATTATTTTCGCCTGCCATCTCCTCTGCCTGTTCGAAAATTTCTGAAAGGTTATCTCTGGATTGTTGTATTTTAGCTTTTCTTAATTTTCTCTTCAGAGTTCTTTCAGGTTCTGGATCTGCTTCCACAAGAATGTTCTTATCCTTGCTCCTGCTCATATGACAAGGAAGAATGGCCAGAAAAATGATAATAATAATAGAGATCCTTTATACCACAGTATAGGGATCCCTTTGTAAGTAGAAGAAGAGGAGGAGATAAAGGATGTGATGTAAAGGAAGAAACACAACTGTGAGGATTGGAATGTGAGATGAGATGTTAGGATAGGAATGAATAAATAGAATGAGATGGGGGAGGAATAATTTTCGAAAATTATTTTGAAAAAGAGTTAGTGATTTTTGAAAATAGTTTTTGAAAAAGGTTAGTATTTTTTTCGAAATTTTTTTTTTTAAATAAAAAAATAATTAGTTAATAAAAAAGAAATTTTTGAAAAAGAGGGAAGATATTTTCGAAAATTGAGAGAGAGAGAGTTAGTTAGGTGGTTTTGAAAAAGATAAGAAACAAACAAAAAGTTAGTTAGTTAGTTGAAACAAATTTTGAAAAGATAAGAAGTTAGGAAGTTAGAAAAGATATTTTGAAAAGATATTTTTGAAAAAGAAGGAAGATATTTTCGAAAATGAGAGAGAGAGAGTTAGTTAGGAGGTTTTGAAAAAGTTAAGAAACAAACAAAAAGTTAGTTAGTTAGTTGAAACAAATTTTGAAAATATAGGAAGTTGGGAAGTTAGAGAAGATATTTTGAAATCAAATTTTGAAAAAGATAAGATAAGAAGATATATATTTTTTTTTTTTTGAAAAAGATATGATAGAAATTAGTTTTTGAAAAAGATTTGATTTTTAAAATCACAATTAATGACTTGATTCATAAGAAATCACAAGATATGATTCTAGAACTTAAAGTTTGAATCTTTCTTAACAAGCAAGTAACAAACTTCAAATTTTTGAATCAAAACATTAATTGTTTATGTTATTTTCGAAAATTTAATACAAAAATAAGAAAAAGATTTTTGAAAAATATTTTTGGAATTTTCGAAAATAACTTAAGAATTTTGAAAAAGATTTGATTTTTGAAAAAGATTTTGAAAAAGATAAGATTTTCAAATTGAAAATTTGATTTGACTCATAAGAAACAATTTGATTTTAAAATTTTTGAAAAAGTCAATCCAAATTTTCGAATTTGAGGAGAGAAAAAGGGAAAGATATTTTTTTGATTTTTGAATTTTTATGATGCAAGAGAAAAAAACACTAAAAGGATGCAATGCATGAAATTTTTAGATCAAAACAATGAATGCATGCATGAATGCTATGAATGTCAAGATGAACACCAAGAACACTATGAACATCAAAAACATATTTTTGAAAAATTTTTAATGCAAAGAAAACATGCAAGACACCAAACTTAGAATTCTTTAATGCTTACGCACTAAGAATTCAAGAATGCATATGATAAACATGAAAAGACACAAAACAAAAAATCATCAAGATCAAACAAGAAGACTTACCAAGAACACTTGAAGATCATGAAGAACACTATGAATGCATGAATTTTCGAAATATGCAAGATGCATATGCAAGTGACACCAAACTTATAATGTGACTCAAGATTTAAACAAGAAACATGAAATATTTTTGATTTTTTTTTATTTTATGATTTTTTTGGATTTTTAACTTATATTTTTCGAAAATTATTTAGAAAAAAGAAAAATAAGGATTCCAAAATTTTTAATATGAATTCCAGGAATCTTATGCTCTTTAGTCTAAAGCTCCAATCAAAGGGTCAGGCATGGCTTAATAGCCAGCCAAGCTTTAGTATGCAATTACATCCATTGAGGTGATTAGTTGAAGACCAATCCCAAAGGGGTTTGGATATGGCTTTACAGCCAGACAGGATTCAACATGTTACCAAGAAACACTAGAATTCATTCTTAAAAATTTTGAAGCCATAGAATAATTTATTTTTGAAAACAATTTTTTTATTTATTTTTTTTTCGAAACAGATGAGAAATTTTTGAAAAATTTTTGAAAAGAAAATAAAAAGAAAATTACCTAATCTGAGCAACAAGATGAACCGTCAATTGTCCAAACTCAAACAATCCCGGTAACGGCGCCAAAAACTTGGTGCACGAAATTGTGTTCCATGTTCTTTGTACTCGTGTGAGAGTAACAATATATAATTGTATTGAATCCTCATTGTGGCTCTTATGTGTGGACACAACTCCGTTCAACTAACCAGCAAGTGCACTGGGTCGTCCAAGTAATACCTTACGTGAGTAAGGGTCGAATCCCACGGAGATTGTTGGTATGAAGCAAGCTATGGTCACCTTGTAAATCTCAGTCAGGCGGATATAAAAATAATTATGGAGTTTTCGAATAATAAATAAAAGAATATGGATAGAGGTACTTATGTAAATCATTGGTAGGAATTTCAGATAAGCGAATGGAGATGCTTTTCGTTCCTCTGAACCTCTGCTTTCCTGCTATCTTCATCCAATCAGTCTTACTCCTTTCCATGGCTGGCTTTATGTGATACATCACCACTGTCAATGGCTACTTTTGGTCATCTCACGGGAAAATGATCCAATGCCCTGTCACGGCACGGCTAATCGTCTGGAGGCATCACCCTTGTCAATGGCTTCATCTTATCCTCTCAGTGAATAATATGCTCACGCACCCTGTCACGGCACGGATATTCATCTGTCGGTTCTCGATCATGCTGGAATAGGATTTACTATCCTTTTGCGTCTGTCACTAACGCCCAGCACTCGCGAGTTAGGAGCTCGTCACAGTCATTCAATCATTGAATCCTACTCGGAATACCACAGACAAGGTTTAGACCTTCCGGATTCTCTTGAATGCCGCCATCATTCTAGCTTACGCCACGAAGATTCTGGTTAGGAGATCTAAGAGATACTCATTCTAGCTTAATTCATGTAGAACAGAAGTGTTTGTCAGGCACGCGTTCATAAGGGAGAAGGATGATGAGCGTCACACATAATCATCACCTTCATCACGTTCTTGGGTGCGAATGGATATCTTAGAAGAGAAATAAGAAGAATTGAATAGAAAACAGTAGTACTTTGCATTAATCTTTGAGGAACAGCAGAGCTCCACACCTTAATCTATGGAGTGTAGAAACTCTACCGTATGAAAATACATAAGTGAAGGTCCAGGCATGGCCGAGATGGCCAGCCCCCTAAAACGTGATCAATAGTCTCCTAAGATGAACAATGGAATAAAACTGAGACCAAAGATGCCTAATACAATAGTAAAAGGTCCTATTTATAATAGACTAGTCACTAGGGTTTACATGAGTAAGTAATTGATGCATAAATCCACTTCCGGGGCCCACTTGGTATGTGTTTGGGCTGAGCCTGAGTGTTGCACGTGCAGAGGCCATTTGTGGAGTTGAACGCCAGTTTCTGTGCCAGTTTGGGCGTTCAACTCTGGTTTTGGATCTTTCTCTGGCGCTGGACGCCAGATTTGGGCAGAAGGCTGGCGTTGAACGCCAGTTTACGTCGTCAATTCTTGGCCAAAGTATGGACTATTATATATTTCTGGAAAGCCCTGGATGTCTACTTTCCAACTCAATTGGAAGCGCGCCATTTCGAGTTCGGTAGCTCCAGAAAATCCACTTTGAGTGCAGGGAGGTCAGAATCCAACAGCATCAGCAGTCCTTTTTCAACCTCTAAATCTGATTTCTGCTCAAGTCCCTCAATTTCAGCCAGAAAATACCTGAAATCACAGAAAAACACACAAACTCATAGTGAAGTCCAGAAATGTGAATTTAACACAAAATCTATTAAAAACATCCCTAAAAGTAACTAGATCCTACTAAAAACATACTAAAAACAATGTCAAAAAGCGTATAAATTATCCGCTCATCAACACCAAACTTAGAATCTTGGTGTGTCACTTTCATGTAAAATTGATGCAATCATCCATGAAGATGGAAAACAGTTTGTTGCAGGGCAACACCAAACTTAGAATGTAACCATATGCCAATTTATTGAAATTTAAACAAAGCAAGGAAAAGAAATGTAGCTACTGTCTACCTGTTCTTTACTTTCTTCCTCTTCTTCCAATTTGTTAAGAGAAATGACTTCAAAGGAGGAGAAGATTCAGCTATTACCCCCTGTCTTGGTCTCTCCTCAGCAAGCTTTCTTTTGCAATTGGCTTGATTGATCTTGCTTGCTGGATAAGGAACAGGATTGCTTGGAGTTGACCTTCTTTTCTTCATGAATATTGTCTTTTGTAGCTTGGTCACAATCCTCTTCTTGGTGCTTTTGTTAATTGCCTTCACTTACTTGAATTTACGACTTGGTTGTTGTGTGATTATTGGAGTTTTGTCTTCATCAAGAGTCTCTTGCAATGGTGGTTCTGTGGATTTTTCCTTCATGTACTTCTCTGCTTCACTTGAGTTTGGAATTCTTTGGTTATCTTTCTCACTTTCTTGCTCTTCCACTTCCTCCCTTGCACCCAACATTTGACTTAATAGCTTTTTCATTGAGGAGGTTTGTTGCTCTTCCCAACATTTCTTCATCTCTTCTTCATATTTTTCAATCACAGATTCAATTGTCGAGAGTTTTTGGTTCAGGGAAATTTGTGAGAGTTGTGATTCTTCATGTTCCTTTGTCATCTCAAGTGTAGTTTCATTTTTAACCACCTCATTCTTCATTGAAAGTTCACTTGATGCAGTAGCCTCCTCATCTTGCTCTTCCACTTTATCCTTCACATCCATCAATTGGTCTTCATCCTTACTGTTTGATGGTTCTAAGTTTTTCCTTATGTTCTCCAGGTGCTCATTCGTCCTCTGACGGATGATTTCTTCCCTTTTCCAGGCTTTCATTGTCTCCTCCTCATATTTTTTGAACATGGACTCAAGCTCTGAAAGCCTTGAGTGGTTCATGGAAGTTTGTGTGGGTGGTGAGTTTTGAAAGGGGCTTTCGGTTGAAGTATGGTCAAGTGATGATATCTTTGGATGAATATCATATGGAGCACTAGAATTCCCTTCCCAGCCACCATTAGAATCATGACTTGCATCATTTTGTGGTGGAGGGAAATATCCCATATGATTTTCTTTCTCATCTTGTGGTTCTGAAGCATAGCTCCATGAATTGGAGTGCCCAGAATTTGAAGTTTCTTGGTGATATTCCCAACCACCATTAGAGATTGGTGATGGTGGGTGATATCCCATAAAATTTTGTTTGACCATAAGATGAGTTGAACTCCATTTGTATTTTGTAAACATCAATGAAATTTGAAATTCATGTCATAGAGAAAGAATTTCTTAGTGAGGCAATAACTCAAACACCTTGGTTTCAATTTAAAACAGAAAACAAAAATAAAGAAAATGCTTGATCTAGACTTCTCACCCACTTAATCATTGTTGATCTAAATCAATCCCCGGCAACGGCGCCAAAAACATGATGTGCGGAAAACGATCCGACACAAAACTCACCGGCAAGTGCACCGGGTCGCATCAAGTAATAAAACTCACGTGAGTGAGGTCGATCCCACAGGGATTGATGGATCAAGCAACTTTAGTGGATGATTAGTTTAGTCAAGCTAACATTTGAGTGATAATTGATGCAGCAGAAAGTAAATGACAAGGAAAATTAAAGTGCAGAAAGTAGATTGGACAGTAACTTAAAGAACAAGAAAGTAAAATAGCTGAAACTTAAATTGCAAGAAATGTAAATTGCATTAAATGTAAAGGGGAGTTGGTGCTGGAAATTAAAGAGAGCAATAGATCAAAGCTTAGAGAAAATTTAACTTGCAGGAAAAGTAAATCAGATCATGAACAGAAATGTAAAAATGCAGAGCACTTGCAGAAGAATTAAATTGCTTGAAAGTAAATTGAATTCAGTGAGAACAGAAAGCAATGAGAATCAAAGATCAAAATCAAGTTCAATGTAAATTAGATTGTAAACTTGCAGCAAAGGAACTTGTAGTAGAGGAGAAATTAAAATTGCAGAAGAAGAAAACAGAGAGAATTCTCAAGGTGAGATTGAAACAGAATTTCTTCAATTCTCAACCCAAGATTCAAAACAAAAAAAAAAAACTAAAGAGAGAGAGAGTTCTGTATTCCTAATGCTCCCTAGTGGAGCTCGCTTCCCCCAATAAAATGAAACAGATGCCTATTTATAGGCATTTTTACAAAATAAAAATGAAATTCAAAACAAATTACAATTGAAATGAAATTTCTATTCTAACTATCTCTTGTGCCTTTGAGTGGTGTCAATTGGGCCCTTGCTCTTGATGGAATTGGGTTGACAAAAGCCTCTGTTGATTGCTCTTGGAGTTGGAGAGAAACCCATTGTGAACCGGGCCATGAATCATAAAAGTTTGAGGCAAACTTTTACTCAAACTTTTTATACCAGTTGCCCTTATTTGCTGCTACCAACGTTTGGGCTAAAGTTTGAGGTCAAACTTTTAGCCAAACGTTGGGCCTTCTTGCATGCATGTTGGGGTACTACTTTATCTGCTTGTCAACGTTGCAGATTTTATGCCCACTATAGACTATTATATATGGTTAGAAAGCGCTGAATGTCAGCTTTCTAACCCAATTGGAATCACCTCAATTGGACATCTACAACTCAAGTTATGCTCATTTGAAGAGGACAAGGTCGCTGGCCTTGGTGTGCAGCGTTTGAGGTAAAGTTTGCCTCAAACGTGGTCGAAAACGCCAGTTCTGGAGGCTCAAACATATTATCCACCCCATACTATTATACATTTTTGGAAAGCCCTGAATGTCTACTTTCCAATTCCGTTGGAAGCGCATCATTTGGAGCTCTAAAGCTCGAGTTATGCTCCGTCGAAGGTGCAGAGGTCAGTTGGCCTCACTGCAGGTTGCCACCATGTTCATTTATGCTCATTGTGGGGCAGTTTTCTCCCTCAATTTTAGTGTCCACCATGCAGTGCCATATATGTTTGGAAAGCTCTCGATTCCTACTTTCCATTGCTTTTTGAATCACCTCATTTGGAGCTCTGTAGCTCAAGTTATTCTTGTTGGAAGTATACCCCTTCAGGCTGTGAGGCGCCAACGTTTGCCAAAAAGATTGAGGCAAATGTTGGCGCAAGCTTTTTCCTCCAGGGTGTTTGTTTTGTGATGCCAACGTTTGCCAAAAAGTTTGAGGCAAACGTTGGCTCAAGCTTTTCTCCCAAAAGTTTGAGCTAAAGTTTGAGGCAAACTTTAGCTCAAGCTTTTTGTCCTCTCTTGCTCTTTGTTTTGAGCCACGCTTTTCTTCCTTTGGGCCACGCTTCTCTTCCTTGATTTGGTCATCGGTCACGCTTTTAGAAACGTGGCCTAAGCCTCCAAAGTGTGCTCCAACTTCAAAGTGTGCCCAAAATTCCTCTTTTCTTCTTTTTAGCTTATTTTGTGCTCTTTTTGCTTCTTTTTCTTCTTATTTCCTACAAAGTTTATCAAATCAAAAGATCAAAGAAATATACCATTTAAGCACCAAAGAATGCAATATTTAAGCACTAATCATAAATTTCTTGTATGAAAAAGCATAGAAAAATATGACATGGTGACATGTCATCACAACACCAAACTTAAACCTTGCTTGTCCCCAAGCAAGAAAAGAATCATGCAATAAAGATTGACAATCCAAGGCAAGAAGAGTAGCAACTCAATGTTCATGGTAAGCTAGTTTTCTAAGCATGCTATAATCACAAAAGAAATGTAAATGATTGATGCTTCCATCTAGCTCAATTTATGAAATCTTTCTCTTATATTTCTTCCTTGAAACAAGCTTTTGATTTTCTTATTTAGCTTCTCCTTTTGGGTGCTTTTGCCCCATGAGTTGATAACAAAGCTACGACTTCTAAATGCTTTGTTTTCAAGTATTACCACTTGATACATAAGCACCACAAGCATTTGATTAGAGGACTTCATTAAGCTCATTTTTTTCTTTTCTTTTCTTGACTCTCTAATCATTGATGCTCAGAGCCTTGAGCTTTGAGGGAGTGCTTTTGCACTTTGAGCCTAACCTTGACTTCTAAGTGTTTTGTTTTCAAGCATTTGGCTTGATACATAAACACCACAAGCACTTAACAATTAAATTGCCATTGGTACTCAGAGCCTTCAGCTTTCTCATTCTTTCCCTTTTTCTTTTCTTGCTCTTTTTTGCTTTTTCTTTCAAGGTTTTCATGATTTTCAAAAGATTTCACAAGATGTCCTATATGAAAACTTCAATTAAATAAAATCCAATGCAATTAAGCAACAATCAAACATACTAGCTTTCCAATACTTTTATGCACATGCTAAAATCTTCTTTAATGCCTTGTTTGTTTATGATCATGATACTTTGTTGCTTTTGAATTCACAAAACTCAAGTTGGTAATCATAATGACACAGCACCATGTTGCAAATCAAGATTCAAGTTATGCTTTATTCATACACACATGTAAACAGAAAGGATGAAGACAATCATGCAATTTAAGTGCTGGAAATAAATGAGAGGAAAAGGAACTCTTCAACCTTGTAGTTAATCTTTCGTCATTGTTGTCCTTTTTTCCTCTATTCTTCCTCTTTCCCTTGCCAACTCAGAATGCTTGCTCATCCTCAAGCAACGATTAGAATAATGGCTATGGGGCTAAGATGGATCATGAATGTCTTACACAATGAAATGTTAGCAATACATGTGTTTCAAACAAGCAAAATTAAAGATAACAATCAAGGCACAAGAGACAGAGGCATTATTATTGCATATATAAGAAGGTGTGCACAATACATTGCATAAAGAATAAGTGGCACACCAAACTTAGTGTGACACTTTCACTTAGAATTAATGCAAGTATCTTGTAAGGATTAGAACCAAATTTTGTTGCATAGCAACACCAAACTTAGAATGCAACCACATGTCAATTTATTTGAACTAAAACTAAACAAAAGAAACTGTTATATGTTAAATACAATCACCAAATGAAGAGTCTGTTATGAATAAGGATGTCTTGGTGATGTATTAACAGAAACAGTTAATGAAGGAAAGCATTAAAAACAAGTAAATAAATGAAACAAAGAGAAAACAAAAATTATCCAACTAAGAAGAAAAATAACACTGTAAAAGGCAATATGATTATGCAGACAAGTGATGTTGCTGGATTGATTTGCATAGAAAAATAGGTGGCACACCAAACTTAGAATCTTGATGTGTCACTTTCATGTAAAATTGATGCAATCATCCATGAAGATGGAAAACAGTTTGTTGCAGGGCAACACCAAACTTAGAATGTAACCATATGCCAATTTATTGAAATTTAAACAAAGCAAGGAAAAGAAATGTACCTACTGTCTACCTGTTCTTTACTTTCTTCCTCTTCTTCCAATTTGTTAAGAGAAATGACTTCAAAGGAGGAGAAGATTCAGCTATTACCCCCTGTCTTGGTCTCTCCTCAGCAAGCTTTCTTTTGCAATTGGCTTGATTGATCTTGCTTGCTGGATAAGGAATAGGATTGCTTGGAGTTGACCTTCTTTTCTTCATGAATATTGTCTTTTGTAGCTTGGTCACAATCCTCTTCTTGGTGCTTTTGTTAATTGCCTTCACTTACTTGAATTTACGACTTGGTTGCTGTGTGATTATTGGAGTTTTGTCTTCATCAAGAGTCTCTTGCAATGGTGGTTCTGTGGATTCTTCCTTCATGTACTTCTCTGCTTCACTTGAGTTTGGAATTCTTTGGTTATCTTTCTCACTTTCTTGATCTTCCACTTCCTCCCTTACACCCAACATTTGACTTAATAGCTTTTTCATTGAGAAGGTTTGTTGCTCTTCCCAACATTTCTTTATCTCTTCTTCATATTTTTCAATCACAGATTCAATTGTCGAGAGTTTTTGGTTCAGGGAAATTTGTGAGAGTTGTGATTCTTCATGTTCCTTTGTCATCTCAAGTGTAGTTTCATTTTTAACCACCTCATTCTTCATTGAAAGTTCACTTGATGCAGTAGCCTCCTCATCTTGCTCTTCCACTTTATCCTTCACATCCATCAATTGGTCTTCATCCTTATTGTTTGATGGTTCTAAGTTTTTCCTTATGTTCTCTAGGTGCTCATTCGTCCTCTGACAGATGATTTCTTCCCTTTTCCAGGCTTTCATTGTCTCCTCCTCATATTTTTTGAACATGGACTCAAGCTCTGAAAGCCTTGAGTGGTTCATGGAAGTTTGTGTGGGTGGTGAATTTTGAAAGGGGCTTTCGGTTGAAGTATGGTCAAGTGATGATATCTTTGGATGAATATCATATGGAGCACTAGAATTCCCTTCCCAGCCACCATTAGAATCATGACTTGCATCATTTTGTGGTGGAGGGAAATATCCCATATGATTTTCTTTCTCATCTTGTGGTTCTGAAGCATAGCTCCATGAATTGGAGTGCCCAGAATTTGAAGTTTCTTGGTGATATTCCCAACCACCATTAGAGATTGGTGATGGTGGGTGATATCCCATAAAATTTTGTTTGACCATAAGATGAGTTGAACTCCATTTGTATTTTGTAAACATCAATGAAATTTGAAATTCATGTCATAGAGAAAGAATTTCTTAGTGAGGCAATAACTCAAACACCTTGGTTTCAATTTAAAACAGAAAACAAAAATAAAGAAAATGCTTGATCTAGACTTCTCACCCACTTAATCATTGTTGATCTAAATCAATCCCCGGCAACGGCGCCAAAAACATGATGTGCGGAAAACGATCCGACACAAAACTCACCGGCAAGTGCACCGGGTCGCATCAAGTAATAAAACTCACATGAGTGAGGTCGATCCCACAGGGATTGATGGATCAAGCAACTTTAGTGGATGATTAGTTTAGTCAAGCTAACATTTGAGTGATAATTGATGCAGCAGAAAGTAAATGACAAGGAAAATTAAAGTGCAGAAAGTAGATTGGACAGTAACTTAAAGAACAAGAAAGTAAAATAGCTGAAACTTAAATTGCAAGAAATGTAAATTGCATTAAATGTAAAGGGGAGTGGGTGCTGGAAATTAAAGAGAGCAATAGATCAAAGCTTAGAGAAAATTTAACTTGCAGGAAAAGTAAATCAGATCATGAACAGAAATGTAAAAATGCAGAGCACTTGCAGAAGAATTAAATTGCTTGAAAGTAAATTGAATTCAGTGAGAACAGAAAGCAATGAGAATCAAAGATCAAAATCAAGTTCAATGTAAATTAGATTGTAAACTTGCAGCAAAGGAACTTGTAGTAGAGGAGAAATTAAAATTGCAGAAGAAGAAAACAGAGAGAATTCTCAAGGTGAGATTGAAACAGAATTTCTTCAATTCTCAACCCAAGATTCAAAACAAAAAGAAAAACTAAAGAGAGAGAGAGTTCTGTATTCCTAATGCTCCCTAGTGGAGCTCGCTTCCCCCAATAAAATGAAACAGATGCCTATTTATAGGCATTTTTACAAAATAAAAATGAAATTCAAAACAAATTACAATTGAAATGAAATTTCTATTCTAACTATCTCTTGTGCCTTTGAGTGGTGTCAATTGGGCCCTTGCTCTTGATGGAATTGGGTTGACAAAAGCCTCTGTTGATTGCTCTTGGAGTTGGAGAGAAACCCATTGTGAACCGGGCCATGAATCATAAAAGTTTGAGTAAAAGTTTGAGGCAAACTTTTACTCAAACTTTTTATACCAGCTGCCCTTATTTGCTGCTACCAACGTTTGGGCTAAAGTTTGAGGTCAAACTTTTAGCCAAACGTTGGGCCTTCTTGCATGCATGTTGGGGTACTACTTTGTCTGCTTGTCAACGTTGCAGATTTTATGCCCACTATAAACTATTATATATGGTTAGAAAGCTCCGAATGTCAGCTTTCTAACCCAATTGGAATCACCTCAATTGGACATCTACAACTCAAGTTATGCTCATTTGAAGAGGACAAGGTCGCTGGCCTTGGTGTGCAGCGTTTGAGGTAAAGTTTGCCTCAAACGTGGTCGAAAACGCCAGTTCTGGAGGCTCAAACATATTGTCCACCCCATACTATTATACATTGTTGGAAAGCCCTGAATGCCTACTTTCCAATGCCGTTGGAAGCGCATCATTTGAAGCTCTAAAGCTCGAGTTATACTCCGTCGAAGGTGCAGAGGTCAGTTGGCCTCACTGCAGGTTGCCACCATGTTCATTTATGCTCATTGCGGGGCAGTTTTCTCCCTCAATTTTAGTGTCCACCCTGCAGTGCTATATATGTTTGGAAAGCTCTCTATTCCTACTTTCCATTGCTTTTTGAATCACCTTATTTGGAGCTCTATAGCTCAAGTTATTCTTGTTGGAAGTATACCCCTTCAGGCTGTGAGGCGCCAACGTTTGCCAAAAAGATTGAGGCAAACGTTGGCGCAAGCTTTTTTCTCCAGGGTGTTTGTTTTGTGATGCCAACGTTTGCCGAAAAGTTTGAGGCAAACGTTGGCTCAAGCTTTTCTCCCAAAAGTTTGAGCTAAAGTTTGAGGCAAACTTTAGCTAAAGCTTTTTGTCCTCTCTTGCTCTTTGTTTTGAGCCACGCTTTTCTTCCTTTGGGCCACGCTTCTCTTCCTTGATTTGGTCATGGGTCACGCTTTTAGAAGCGTGGCCTAAGCCTCCAAAGTGTGCTCCAACTTCAAAGTGTGCCCAAAATTCCTCTTTTCTTCTTTTTAGCTTATTTTGTGCTCTTTTTGCTTCTTTTTCTTCTTATTTCCTACAAAGTTTATCAAATCAAAAGATCAAAGAAATATACCATTTAAGCACCAAAGAATGCAATATTTAAGCACTAATCATAAATTTCTTGTATGAAAAAGCATAGAAAAACATGACATGGTGACATGTCATCATAACCCACTAACTGTTTGATATATTACATCACCCTCAACTAACAGTAATTCTGACACAAATACTTTCTGCACCTATCTTTTCTTGCTTGCACTTGATGGTTGTATGACAGGGAGAAGAAGCGGGGCTTCAACTTCCTTCAATTCTGAACCTGAGAGGACCTTCCTTAGATTAAGGAGGGAGGCAAGTGGAAAGAAAGTGGTTGGTGCTGAGGAAGAAGAGGAATTCTTTGAAACAAACATGGAAGACAACATGGAAAACCATCATGAAGAAGAGGATCACAACCATGGGGGAGGAGGTAGAACAAATCATGCTGGGGAGTATAGAAGAGTTTTGGGCTCTTACATCAATCCAAACCCAGGCAATTGTGGAAGTAGCATCCAAAAGCCAACAATCCATGCCAACAACTTTGAACTTAAACCACAGCTCATCACCCTTGTTCAGAACAACTGCTCCTTTGGAGGAGGTGTTCAAGAAGACCCCAATCAACATTTGACCACCTTCCTGAGAATATGTGACACACTAAAGTCTAATGGTGTTCACCCTGACGCCTATAGACTACTCCTATTTCCATTCTCACTTAGGGACAAAGCAGCCAAGTGGCTGGAATCCTTCTCAGGGGAAAGCTTGACAACTTGGGAAGACGTGGTGAACAAATTTTTAGCAAGATTTTACCCTTCTCAACAAATTAATAGGCTGAGAGCTGAGGTCCAAACTTTCAGGCAATAAGATGGTGAGACTCTATATGAAGCATGGGAGAGGTTCAAGGACTTAACAAGGAGGTGTCCACCTGACATGTTCAACGAATGGGTGCAGCTGCATATTTTCTATGAAGGACTCTCTTATGAGTCAAAAAAGGCCGTAGACCATTCATCTGGAGGATCTTTGAACAAGAAAAAGACTATTGAGGAAGCCATAGATGTTATTGAAACAGTAGCAGAGAACGACTACTTCTATGCTTCCGAAAGAGGGAACACAAGAGGAGTAATGGAGCTAAACAATGTTGATGCTCTGTTGGCCCAAAACAAGCTCATTACCCGGCAGCTGGCTGACCTCACCAAGAAGATGGAGATGAACCAAGTAGCAGCAATCTCCACTTCATCAACAACCCAAGAAGGAGTGAATGAAGAAGCAGAGGGGAGTTAGGAGCAAGCCAACTACATTGGGAATTCACCAAGGAAAAACTATGATCCATACTCCAAGACCTATAACCCTGGATGGAGAAACCACCCAAACTTTGGGTGGGAAAGTGAGCAAGATCAAAACCAAGACCAGAGACGTTACAACTCCAACAACAATGCAGCTCACCAGCAATTCACACAGAGGACATCTCAACACCCCCACAACAACACTTCTCCACACGCCTATCAAAACCAAAACAGCACATCTGCTCCGAATCACTCATTAATTGATGACAAGCTCTCTAAGATTGAAGCCCTACTTGAAGGAATATGCCAAGAGATTCAAGAAAATAAGGTGTTCAAAGAGGAGGTGCGAGCCAATATTAAGAACCAGGGAGAGACCATCCGGAAGCTAGAATTTCAGGTGGGATATTTAGCTGAGAAGATTCCCAAACCTACTGATAGCTTCCCAAGTGACACGGAGAAAAACCCTAAAGGAGAAGTAAAGAAAGTAAGATGGGAAGATTGCAAAATGGTCACTGCGAGTGATCAAGAGACTGAAGACAAGCAAGGCAAACTTTGCAAACAACCTGAAGACAACTCAACAAAGGAGGAGGATAGAGATCGCCAAGAACCAAAAATCTCACAACAAGAGCTGCTGAAGCTCTATGCACCCTTCTCTCAACTGCTCAATGGTGCTGTGGGAAAAAGAATATACTCAAGGTTCCTAGACTTGTTTGCATCTCTGCATGTGAACATACCATTCATCAAGGCAATTCAACAAATGCCTGCATTCATCAAGTATATGAAGGAACTTCTTCCCAGGAAAAGCTCACTCAAAGGAGGCCAGACTATAGTGATGAACAAGGAATGTAGTGCCCTTATTCAACCTGAGTTGCTTACAAAAAGAAGAGATCCAGGGAGTTTTCACATCCCTTGTGCCATAGGTGAAACTATGTTCCATAGAGCGCTATGTGATTTAGGGGCCAGCATCAACTTACTACCCTTATCCCTGGCAAAGAGGCTGCAGATCAATGAGATAATACCCACAGATGTAATCATCAAACTGGCTGACAAAACTCAAAAGCAAGCAATAGGAGTGGTGGAAAATGTGTTGCTAAAAGTTGGGAAATACTTTCTCCCAACAGACTTTGTCATCCTGGACATGGAAGAGAGTCACACTCATCCAATCATATTGGGAAGACCATTCCTAGCTACGGCCAGAGCACTTATCGATGTAGAGAAAGGGGAGCTAATATTGAGAATCCATGATGAACGACTCAGCTTCAATGTTTTCAAACTCTCACAAGAAACATATCAAGAGGACAAGGAACTAAGCACAAATGATAATGAGACACTGAAGGAGGAAACAAGCACTAAAGCACAGCCAGTTCATTCTGAGATCCCCTTAATAGATAAACAAGGAAAACAGCAATTGCCACAGCTCAAGGAAAAGTTGGAGGAACCTAAACCTCTAGAGGCAGGTGAAGACAGCACTACAACTCCTTTAGAAAAATAGGTCACCAAGGGGAAGGCAACATCAAAATAAACAAAGAAGAAGGTACCAAGGAGGTGGAGGAACAAGAAAATCCCTACGGAAGATTTCTCTCCAGGGGATAGAGTTGTCTCAGCTTACTTCCCAGATATTCCCCCTAATCTCCCCACTGTACCATCTCAGTTACCCAAGGTCTTCACTATCAACAGAGTTCTTTCCCTGGAACATGTGGAGATCATTGATCCAACCAATGGATATAAGTCCACAGCAAGAGGGGAGGACTTTAAGCACTACCAACCACCCTGATGAAGGAAAAACGTCAAGCTAGTGACGCTAAAGAAACGCTTCATGGGAGGCAACCCATGTTTTATATGTTTTTAAAATAATGAATAAATCAATGTTTATGAATTTCAACCCAAACTTGACAAACACTTGCTGAAATCTTTAACATGCAGTATATAGTGAAGAACAAGTTTGGTGTTCAAAGCAAACCAAGATGCATGCTAGTCTTGGGAGCTTTGAACAAAACTTTTCATCACATTGCTTCAAACTAAGTTTGGTGTCACCCCATGGTGCCACCAAGATGCATATAAGGACCCACCAATAGTTAGTTAGTTAGTTGGAATTCATAAATAAAAAAATCAAATCCTTTCTTCCCTTTTATTAATATTAGCCGTAAAGTTCATATGGTCATTTTGATATCTTTTCTTACTTTTCTTAGTTTGTCTTTATAGGAAAAGAAAAGGAGCATAAAAAGGGATAGATTGGACAACCCCAATTATGACCAGATTTTGCAAGATATTTGTGTACCAAGAGCTGACTGGGAAAGGGGTGCAGGAAATAACCCAAAGTTCATCAAGAGAACAGATCTCACTCCTGAAGCCAAGGGGTGGTTTGAGCTAGTGAGAAGGTCTATTCTCCCAGCTGCAAACAACTCGGAGGTGAATGTCAAGAGAGCCACAATGGTGCACTGTATACTAAAGGGAGGAGAAATCAAGGTTCATGAACTCATAGCTGAAGGTATTAGAGAGATGGCAGAGAAAAGCGACTCAAGAGGAACGTTAGGTTACCGCAGCACTATTTACCGAATATGCAAGAAAGCTGGGGTAGTTTTTGAAGATGAGAACCCCATGTGGATAAAGGAAGGCATCCCAATAACTATACGAAGGATGAAAGCTGCAGCATCCCCTCTGCCTCAGCGGAAGCAAAGGAAGAAAACAACCCCTCAAGTAGTGGAAGGACAAGTCTTAGAGGGTCAAGCACAACAGGCCTTGGACATGGACCAATTGCAGGAGGCCATTGATGGCTTGTCTAGACAATATTTGGAAAGTCAAGGAGCATAGAAAGAGCTTCAACTACAGATGATGGGGTAGCAAGAGGAAACACTTTCAAGATGGATGACTCAGCAAGGTGAGTGGCAAAGGCAAATGATGGAACAGCAACTAAGTCAAGGACAACAATGGGGAGAAACATTCAACAGGATGGAACAAAGGCAAAACGAGCAACAAGAATCCACCCAGAGGCTAATCAACATCCAAGCACATCAAGGGGCGCACATACATGAGATGCATCGAAGACAAATAGAACAAGCAGAACTATTGGACGAGCAAAGGGCATTCGCAGAAGGAGTTTACATGAGCGAAACAGGACATCATATAAACACTCAAGCCTGGCTCGGTTACTTAGTGGGACAGCTGCCAATATTGCATCCAGAAATAGCCAAGTATGACGAAATGAAGGATGAATTAGCATGAAAGGAAAGACAAAGGGTGGAAGAGAGTCATGAGTCAGTGAGGAAGGCACTTGAGGATTGGAAGCAAGCAAGATTGGCAAGGATGCGAGGAAATGTAAGAAGAAACAAGGAGGACAAGCAAGGAAAAGTGCATGGACATCCGCAATAGTAAAAGGTGGTGAAGTTCCTTCTTTGTTCCATCTTTCTCTATATTTTAAATAAGGAAGATCTTGTATGAAATAGAACTTGCTTCCATGTTATGTTTAAACCTTTTTCAATTATGTCTTTTAAGTTTTTGGTATTAAAGAAAGTCTATGTGTGCTAGTCTTTATGTCATTGCATCCTCCTTAACTTACTTGTATGCTTGTCCTTTTTTTTATCAAATGAAGAAGAGAATGTTTATGTTTTTTTTAAAAGACCAGAGTAGAGTTCATAATGTGGAAGTGCATTCATGAATCTTTGGGGTAGTCATAAGTTAGCTAAGTTGGTTCAACCACAAGGCTAGGAGGACAACTATCTATCCTGAATACTTGACTTTGGATATACCATGAGACTAAGTTAATAACAAGATCCTAATAAGAGAAAAGGGAAAGAACAATGGAAGTGAAAAACAAAGAAAAAGAGTAAGCAATAAGGCTAGGCACCAATGGTTTGGACCTTGAGACAAGTGTCTATGGTGCTCCTGTGTGAGGGATCTACTTGGATGAATAAGCTCTCAGGGGTGCTTTATCACTTGGTAACTTGGGTTAACTAACCCGGGATTATCAGCTGAAAATCCATTATCAAGAGTAACCCTCACTACAGAACATTTAGTAACCCAAAGAGGTACTGGACACCAAGGTCTCAAGAAAAGAAAATAAATGAACTATATGCCTGTGGTGTGTATGTATGGGGGAGAGACTTGAGGGAGTAAGTCCTTAGGGGTGCTTCAACACCTAGCACCTTGAACCAACTGGTTCGGGAGTGTTAGCTGAAAGCTTATCTTAAAGAGTTGCCCCCTTACAGAGCACTTAGCCTAAATAACACAAATAACCCTTGAAATAACAATAAAAGGATCAATGAATAAAAGTCTCATGGGATGTAAACAAAGTAAGTGTTTAGGGACATGATAAAAGTCTGAAAGCCAGTAATGGAATGAACCTAAGTTGCTATGTATGAAACCACCATAAAATCAGTAACATGACTTCCACAAGAATGACTCATTCCTCTAGATATTCCATTCATCATTCTCTTGTTCCAGTACTTGCTTAGGGACAAGCAAGCTTTAAGTTTGGTGTTGTGATGCCAGGGCATCTTGGCCAGTTTCACTGACCTTTTATTTACTGTTTTTAGGGTAGTTTCATGCATTCCTTTAGGAAATAAGCTAGTTTTGGGTAGATATTTACCTACACCTTGATTCAAGCATACATTGTGCATTTTACATTATTTCATGAGGATTTTGCATGAATTTAGTGACAAATTATATGCTGCATTACCCATGACTTGGACTAGAACTTTGATGCACTCTGTTGCTTGATTTCAGGACCAAAGGAAGCAAGGAAAGGGAGGTAACTTGCAAGGTTAATGAGAAAAGTGATTGCCAATAACACTCTCAAAGCCATCATTGCCCATGTTAAGAGTCACGTTAACTAAGTTAACGTGCACTCTAACGTGGAGAAGGGAAGTTGAGCCAACGTTAGTGATACTTAACATTGTCACTAACGTTGGCAAACACTCATGAGTGGCTGATGCCAAGGCATCTTAGGCTAGTTTCACTAGTATTTTTCTGTTAGTTTTAGTGCTTTTATGCATTTTCTTGAGCTTAAAGTAACCAAAAATGGTTAAATGAAGAACAAAGCAATGAACCATCCAAACAGTATGATTTTAATGCAAATTCCATGAGTTTTAGTTATATTACTTGAATGCTATGAATGGAAGATTTCTCATGAAATTTTGCAAGACTTTGATGCAATTGTTTGGATGATTTCAGGGAAGAAGAGGCTAAGCAAGGAAGCAACAAAATCAATAAAGGAAGCTTGAATATCACATGTGGAGTTTAAGTTCCAGTTTAAGCCTAAACTGGAGCTTAAACGCCAGAATCAGGAAGGCTAAGAAATGCTGGAATTGAAGTTTAACCTCCAGTTTAACCTTAAACTAGAGGTTAAACGCCAGAATGAAAGTCTCACCAAAGAAGCATCCCACGTTTAACCTCCAGAATGATAATGCCACTCAGGAAGGAGTTCCACGTTTAACCTCCAATTTAACCTTAAACTGGAGGTTAAACGCCAGAATGGGAAAAGCACCAGGGAGCCATTTCCACGTTTAAGCTCCAGTTTGACCTCAAACTGGAGCTTAAACGTGTTCGACCAAGTTTTCTCCTCCAGGGTTGCTCTCTCCATTTCCACGTTTAAGCTCCAGTTTGACCTCAAACTGGAGCTTAAACGTGTTCGACACCTCCAGGGCTACCCTTCTAAGCTTCCACGTTTAACCTCCAGTTTAACCTTAAACTGGAGGTTAAACGTGTTCGACCTCCAAGATGCCTCCTTCCATTTCCACGTTTAACCTCCAGTTTAACCTTAAACTGGAGGTTAAACGTGTTCGACCTCCAGAGCTGCCCTTCCTATCTCCACGTTTAAGCTTCAGTTTAACCTTAAACTGAAGCTTAAACGTGTTCGACTACATGACTCTC
This sequence comes from Arachis hypogaea, assembly GCF_003086295.3. Classification (NCBI taxonomy): domain Eukaryota; kingdom Viridiplantae; phylum Streptophyta; class Magnoliopsida; order Fabales; family Fabaceae; genus Arachis; species Arachis hypogaea. The sequence continues at coordinate 85,124,170 of NC_092054.1, forward strand.
CAGGGCTGCCTTCTTCCATTTCCACGTTTAAGCTTCAGTTTAACCTTAAACTGAAGCTTAAACGTGCTTCTATAAAAGGCCTCACTGGAAGTGTCTGGCGTTTAAGCTGCAGTTTAAGCTTAAACTGCAACTTAAACGCCACTCTTGGAAAAGGTTTCTGGGCCAAAAATAGTGCAGTTTAAGTTAGTCTTTGAGCACAAACATTAACTTAAACTTACTCTGGTATGAAACCCAATTGAATATCATGGTTTATGGGATTGGGCCTGAAGGATTGATGAGTTTGAAATCTCAATTTATTGAGTCATGTGTTATTATTTGATTATCACTAAGTTGGCTCAATGAATGTTACAGAATTTGGATCAACAGCCTCATCAAGATTATGGATCATAAACCCAAGGCAAAAGGAAAGCAGGGAGAGGCCTCAAAGCCCAAGAAACCCAACAGAAGCTCAATATAGAAAGTGTATAAATAGGATAGAATTTAAGTTAGGAAGGACTTTTACCTTCACTTTTAGCTAGTTTTCATATCTTTGTAATTGAATTCAGAGCTATGACTCACTAAACCCCCTTTCATTGGGTTAGGGAGCTCTATTGTAATTCAATGAATCAATAATAGTTTATCTTCTTCTTCAATCTTTTCTCTTGAATTTTGTTAGAAAGCTTCTCGATCTAACTCCATTGGGTAGTTGTCTTGGGAAAGAAACTACCCATAATTGGAATCCTTCGGAACCTTGGGAAAGGAATGGAGGATTCATGCTAGAGAAGCTTTCTCACAGTGAATTGGATTGGGGTTTGGATGGATATTGTGACATGTAATCCTACCAAATTGTGGTTCATGAAACTGTGTGGTATAATCAGTGATCGAGCATCATCTCTTCTTATGAACATTTAAACCAAGGGATTGGGAATTTGTTTGTTTTTAGAGAGAATTGGTGAGCCAAGGGATTGGGATCCAATCATATAAGATTGCCAAGCAAAATTTAATGAACGCATTGGTTGAGGAAGAGATATACATGATTTGATTCGGAGATCTCAATATCTCCTAACACCCAATGAATTCCCCATTTCTGATTTCCACTTTCTCTTTACATTCTGCAACTTAATTCATGCAATCACCCCCATTCCCTTTTAATTTCAGCAATTTATCTTCTGCTCTTTAATTCATGCAATTTAAGATTCCGCCATTTAAATTTCTTGTCATTTACGTTTCCCGCCAATTTTACATTCCGCAATTCTCATCCAAATCTTGATTCCGCTCAACTAGCACACACTTCTAATCCGAATTGCTCACTCAACCAATCCTTGTGGGATTCGACCTCACTCTATTGTGAGTTTTTACTTGACGATAACCGGTGCACTTGCCGGAAGGAATTTTGCCGATCGTGCAATTTCCTAAATCGTAGCATAACTAGTTTATGCGCATCAAGTTTATGGCGCCGTTGCCGGGGAGTGGTTTTCGATTGACAATTCTCCAATTGGAAGCTAACTAGATTGAGCAATTTCTCTTGCTTTGTTAATTCTGTTCAAGTTACTTGTTGAATTTTAATTTCTGCACTCGGTTACATGCTTTCTTTCTTTATGCCTTTAAATTCAAGCAACTAACTCACTGACTCACTAACTGTTTGAATTAATTCCTCAATTGCTCTAACCATACTCTTCCATTAACCAAGAGTATTTCACTTGTTTGTGCCTGTGCTGTGTTCTTGTATGACAGGTAGGAGAGGAGAGACATCAACTCCTCCATATACCGAACCAGAGAGGACCCTTCATAGACTGAGAAGGGAAGCAAGAGGGAAGAGAGTAGTGGGAGAAGAGGAATCTGAAGGAGAATCTGAGGACAATTTTGAGGAAGCTTTAGATCTCAACATTGATAGAGAAGTTCACAACCATGAGAGAGCTGATGGAAACAATGCCATTCCTGAGAGGAGGGTTCTTAGTTCATACATAAACCCAACCTCTGGGAATTGTGGTAGCAGCATCCAGAAACCACCCATTCAGGCCAACAATTTTGAACTCAAACCACAGCTAATATCACTTGTGGAGAATCATTGTTCATTTGGTGGAAGTGCTAATGAAGACCCAAACCAACATCTCACAAAATTCCTGAGAATTTGTGACACTGTGAAGTCCAATGGAGTCCAGGAAGATGCATATAAACTGCTTTTGTTCCCATTTTCACTTAGGGACAAAGCAGCTAAGTGGCTGGAATCATTCCCAAGGGGGAGTCTAACAACATGGGATGAGGTGGAAAGCAAGTTTCTGGCACGTTTCTACCCCCCACAAAAGGTCAATAGGCTTCGATCTGAGGTTCAGACTTTTAGACAACAAGATGGTGAAACTCTCTACGAGGCATGGGAGAGATTCAAGGACTTGACAAGGAAATGCCCACCAGACATGTTCCATGATTGGGTGCAATTGCATATTTTCTATGATGGACTCTCTTATGAATCAAGGAAGGCTGTAGACCATTCATCAGGAGGTTCATTGAACAGGAAAAAGACTGTGGAAGAGGCCATTGAAGTGATTGAGACAGTGGCTGAGAATGAGTACTACTATGCATCAGAAAGGCACAACACTAAGGGAGTCATGGAGCTGAACCATGTTGATACAATTCTAGCCCAAAACAAGGTGTTTGCCAAGCAACTAGCAGAGCTTACCAGGCAATTAGAAACAAAGCAAGTGGCTGCAATACACACACAAGATCAAGAGGAAGTAAGCATTGAAGGAGGTGATTGGGAAGAGGCCAACTATGTGGGAAACCAACAAAGGCAATCATATGATCCACATTCCAACACTTACAACCCAGGATGGAAAAATCACCCAAACTTTGGGTGGGGGAACCAACAAACCCAACCACAAAACCACAAACCTTACAACCACAACCAACAAAACAATTCCACATACCAAAACTCCAACCAAAGATCATACCAAGCCACACAAAACACTTACCCCCAACCATCATATCATAGCCAAAATAATCAACCTACCCAACTTAATCCGAACCAACAATTTCAAGATCAATTAAACCGGATAGAAGGAATGCTTGCAACCATGAGTCAAGACATAACCGAATTGAAAGCTTTTAAGGAAGAAGTAAACTCTAACCTGCAAAACCAAGGAGCTGCCATCCAGAAGCTAGAAAATCAAATTGTGTATTTGTCTAAGCAAACCCCTGGGACAAGCGCTTCTCATGCTGCCAAGGCTATTGCAAGGGAAGAATGTAAAGCCATAACCCTCAGAAGTGGAAAGAATCTGAAGGAGATCTCAAAGGAAACCACAGAGGATGAAGCAAAGGAAAATGTGAAAGACAAAGAACAAAGACAATCTTTTACACCGTCTGCAACAAAAGAAAAAGAAAAAGAGGTCCTGAAGCCTTATACACCTAAAGCACCTTATCCTCAACGTTTGATGAAAAGTGAAAAGGATGGCCAATTCTCCAGGTTCTTGGAGATTTTCAAGAAGCTTCAAATCAACATTCCCTTGCTGAGGCAATAGAGCAAATGCCACTATATGCAAAATTCTTAAAGGAATTGATGACCAAGAAGAGAAGCTGGAGAAATGAGGAAACTGTGTTGTTAACTGAAGAATGCAGTGCCATCATTCAGCACAAATTGCCTCAGAAATTGAAGGATCCAGGCAGTTTCCAAATCCCCTGCATCATAGGAGAAGTCATGGTGGAGAAGTCCTTGTGTGACTTAGGGGCCAGTATCAATTTGATGTCTCTAACAATGATGAGAAGAATGAAGATTGAGGAAGCCAAACCAACAAGAATGGCCCTCCAATTGGCAGATCGAACTTTTAAATTCCCTCATGGGATAGTTGAGGATTTGTTGGTGAAAGTGGGAGATTTTATATTTCCTGCTGATTTTGTGGTGTTAGATATGGAGGAAGAAGCCAAAGCTTCAATAATTCTGGGAAGACCCTTCCTGGCTACTGCTGGAGCCATCATAGATGTACAAAAGAGTGAACTCACTCTTAGACTACATGATGAGAAATTGGTGTTTAACGTATTCAAGGCAATGAGCTATCCATCAGAATCACTAAGGGAATGCATGAGGATTGATGTAGTGGACATTGCAGTACAAGAAACTTTTGAGGAAACAATAAAGGAAGTGGCAGAGGAGGAGTTCACCAAGGATATTGAAGTTAGTGACATCAAGGCTGCTGAAACAACCATGCCAAGCATGCCAGAGAGAGTGAAAGAAGAGAAGGAAGCACCAAAACCTGAGCTCAAAGCATTGCCCCCTAATCTCAAGTATGCATACTTGGGTAGTGATGAGAGTCACCCTGTTATCATTAGCTCTGCCCTGAGCCAAGAACAGGAAGAAGAATTGATCAAGGTGCTACAAACTCATCAAGATGCCATTGGATGGACCCTAGCCGATTTGAAGGGGATAAGTTCATCCATATGCATGCATAAGATCTTGTTAGAAGAGGATGCTAGACCCTCCATTCAAGCTCAGAGAAGATTGAATCCCGTCATGAAAGAAGTGGTACAAAAGGAAGTCATGAAGTTATGGCAGGCAGGGGTAATCTACCCCATTTCTGATAGCCCATGGGTTAGTCCCATCCATGTAGTTCCCAAGAAAGGTGGCATAACTGTGGTGCCAAATGAGAAGAACGAACTCATACCCACAAGAACCGTCACTGGGTGGAGGATGTGCATAGACTACAGGAAGCTCAATGAAGCCACCAGAAAGGATCATTTCCCACTCCCATTCATGGATCAGATGCTTGAAAGGCTTGCCGGACATGCTTACTATTGTTTTTTAGATGGATATTCAGGCTACAACCAAATAGTAGTTGATCCTAAAGATCAAGAGAAACATCATTTGTTTGTCCATATGGAGTTTTTGCTTATAGACGCATGCCCTTTGGATTGTGCAATGCACCTGCCACTTTCCAAAGATGCATGCTGTCCATCTTTTCGGACATGATTGAAAAATTTATTGAGGTCTTCATGGACGATTTTTCTGTGTTTGGAGATTCTTTTCCTAGCTGCCTACACCACCTTGCCTTGGTGCTTAAGAGATGCCAAGAGACTAACCTAGTATTAAACTGGGAAAAGTGTCATTTCATGGTCACAGAAGGAATAGTCCTTGGCCACAAAATCTCTAATAGAGGCATTGAGGTGGACAGAGCTAAGGTGGAACTCATTGAAAAATTACCTCCACCAAGTAATGTAAGGGCAGTTAGGAGTTTTTTGGGACACGCTGGTTTTTACAGAAGGTTTATTAGAGACTTTTCTAAAATAGCCAAACCTTTGAGTAACTTGCTTGTCTCTGATACACCCTTTGTATTTGATAAAAATTGCATGCTAGCCTATGAACTTTTGAAGCAAAAACTTTCCTCTGCACCTATCATTGCCCCACCTGATTGGAACTTACCTTTTGAACTGATGTGTGATGCATCAGACCTTGCTATTGGGGCAGTGTTAGGACAAAGGAAAGACAATTTGGTACATGTGATTTATTATGCCAGTAAAGTCTTGAATGATAACCAAAGGAATTACACAACCACTGAAAAAGAACTCTTGGCAATAGTCTTTGCATTTGACAAATTTAGATCCTATCTCATTGGATCTAAAGTCATTGTCTTCACTGATCATTCAGCTTTAAAATACTTACTTGCTAAACAAGAATCCAAACCAAGACTTATTAGATGGGTTCTTTTGTTGCAGGAATTTGACATTGAAATCAAAGACAAGAAGGGTGTAGAGAACAAGGTGGCAGACCATTTATCAAGAATACCATGTGAAGAAGGAAGCGCACAAAGCACACATATAAATGAGTGCTTTCCTGATGAACAACTCATGGTAATTCACAAAGCACCCTGGTTTGCAGACATAGCAAACTTCAAGGCCACTGGGAGTTTACCGTTGGAATTTAACAAACATCAAAGGAAGAAATTGGTAAATGATGCCAAATACTTCATCTGGGACGAACCATACTTGTTCAAAAAATGTTCCGATGGCATACTCAGAAGATGCATATCCGAGGAAGAAGGAAGGGAAGTCTTATGGGACTGCCATGGCTCCACTTATGGAGGACATTTTGCAGGAGAAAGAACAGCAGCTAAGGTGTTGCAGTGTGGTTTTTATTGGCCCACCATCTTCAAAGATGCAAAAGAATTAGTGAAGCACTGCCATGAATGCCAGAAAGCGGGGAACCTGCCAAGAAGAAATGAAATGCCACAATAATTCATTCTGGAACTTGAATTGTTTGATGTATGGGGGATAGATTTCATGGGACCCTTTCCCTCCTCATACTCAAATAATTACATTCTTGTGGCAGTAGACTATGTCTCCAAATGGGTTGAAGCAATAGCAACTCCAACCAATGATAATAAGGTAGTCATGAACTTCCTCAGAAAACACATTTTTTGCCGTTTTGGGGTTCCAAGAGCAATCATCAGTGATGGAGGAAGCCACTTCTGCAACAAACCATTAGAGGCATTGCTTCTAAAATATGGAGTCAAACACAAGGTAGCCACACCATACCATCCACAGACAAGTGGGCAAGCCGAAATATCTAACAGAGAACTCAAAAGGATCCTGGAAAAGACTGTGGGAACTTCAAGGAAGGACTGGTCGATTAAGCTAGATGATGCTCTTTGGGCATATAGGACAGCTTTCAAAACACCAATTGGAATGTCTCCTTACCAACTAGTATATGGAAAAGCTTGCCATTTGCCACTGGAGTTGGAGCACAAGGCATACTGGGCCTTGAAACTTTTGAACTTGGACAACAAAGCTGCTGGAGAAAGAAGGATGTTGCAAATTCAAGAGTTGGAAGAATTCAGAGCGGAAGCTTATGAAATGCCAAAATTTACAAAGAAAGAGCAAAGAAGAAGCATGACAGCAACATAGCCCCAAGGAAATTTGAAGAAGGACAAAAAGTATTGCTCTACAATTCTAGGCTGAAGCTATTTCCAGGGAAGCTAAAATCAAGGTGGTCTGGACCATTCCTTGTCACCAAGGTCTCCAAATATGGACAAGTAGAAATCATGGAAGAAAAGTCACAACGAACCTTCATTGTGAACGGTCAAAGACTCAAACATTACTTGGGAGATGTAGATGAGAAGGACAAAGTTAAATATCACCTCAACTGAGGAAGCTGACCGTCAAGCTAATGACGTTAAAGAAGCGCTTGTTGGGAGGCAACCCAACCTGAGGTAATACCCTTTTGCTGTTTCTTTTATTTGTTTCAATAAAAAGGTGAAGTAGTTTCTGTGCATTGCAAAGAATTAAGTTTGGTGTTTCACACCAAACAATGAATTCGTGGATCAATAATTCAAAGGGGAATGTGTGACTTAAGTTTGGTGTTCCACCATAAAGATCAACTGAACACAACAACCTTTGAATTATATGAGAGGAACAACCATTCTAAGCAGTCACAGAAATGCTTAAAACCCTTAGCAGCAACTTCATTCCAAAGAGAACTCAAGGATTCAAAGCACAGAGAAGTAAGTGGGAGACTAAGTTTGGTGTTCACACACCAACTTAAGACTCAGATACTTACCCACACATAGTTGAGCTAACCACTCAAGTGCTTGAGATGCAAGCAACTTCATCACTCTTTGCAGGAAAGGAAACAAGGATTTTAAAGCATGAAGCAACATTTAGGAGAAGAAGGGAAATCAAATTGTTTCCTGGCAAAAAGAGAAAACAAGGAATTTCACAAGGTGGTATTGTTCCTTGATAATTCTTTAAAAAAGGGCAAACAAAAGCATGCTTGTTCTGGTTTAAACTGTAAATGTTGAATCTTTCTGGAATGAGAAGTTTTTAGTATATTTGTCTGTTTATTGCTTTGAATAAAGTGAATGCTAGATGTTTGGATATAACTCCACCTTCTTAAACAAATGCTTGCCATGCTTGTTCTGTTTCCGAAATAAAAGAAAAGTTTGAACAAAAGTAACTTGGCTCAATTAGTGACAAATCAAGTAGAATTAAGTGGTGGTATGCATGCTTGATTGTTTAGTCAGATCACTGGAAATAGAGTGTAGAATTATCATTTTTATGTAGAAATTGAAAACTGTCTATGGATCTTGATGAATAAATGTCTTTGGCCATGAAAAAGAAAGTAAAAGGAAGAAGAAAAAGCCACTGAAAAAGGGCAACCAAAAAGAAAAAAAATTGAGAAAATAAGCTAGGCACCAATGGTTTGAACTTCTGAGACAAATGCCTGTGGTGTTCATGTATTAAGGATATGCTTGGATGAATAGGTTCTGAGGAGTGTTTCAACACTTGGTAACTTGGGTTAACTAACCCGGGATTATCAACCAAAAGTCCATTATCAAGAGCAACCTAAATACAAAACATTTAGTCACACAAAGAGGTGCTGGGCACCAATGTCTCAAGAAGAAATGTGAACTAAAATGCCTAAAGTGGATATGTGTAGTGCACTGATAAGAAAAAGAAAATGCCAAAGGCTTGTGCAACACATGACACTAAGCAAACAAGGAGCAAAGTAGCTCTAAGAAAAAGAAAAGAAAAACAAAGAAGAGAAAAGTGCCAAAGACATAAGAATAACAAGAGGCCATAGCAGTGTTTGATGGATGCAATGAAAAAGTGATAATCTTACCTGATAAGTATGAAAAAGTGATGCTGCAACTTTCTGCATAAAACCCTTCTGATGAACTTCAAATGCTTGCTAATATAGCCAATGTAATTGCTTTCTGTTTCATACTTTCTTCTCAATAACTCAGGACTTGCTTAGGGACAAGCAAGTATTAAGTTTGGTGTTGTGATGCCAAGGCATCTTAGGCTAGTTTCACTAGTATTTTCTGTTAGTTTTAGTGTTTTATGCATTTTCTTGAGCTTAAAGTAACCAAAAATGGTTAAATGAAGAACAAAGCAATGAACCATCCAAACAGTATGATTTTAATGCAAATTCCATGAGTTTTAGTTATATTACTTGAATGCTATGAATGGAAGATTTCTCATGAAATTTTGCAAGACTTTGATGCAATTGTTTGGATGATTTCAGGGAAGAAGAGGCTAAGCAAGGAAGAACAAAATCAATAAAGGAAGCTTGAATATCACATGTGGAGTTTAAGTTCCAGTTTAAGCCTAAACTGGAGCTTAAACGCCAGAATCAGGAAGGCTAAGAAATGCTGGAATTGAAGTTTAACCACCAGTTTAACCTTAAACTGGAGGTAAACGCCAGAATGAAAGTCTCACCAAAGAAGCATCCACGTTTAACCTCCAGTTTAACCTTAAACTGGAGGTTAAACGCCAGAATGATAATGCCACTCAGGAAGGAGTTCCACGTTTAACCTCCAGTTTAACCTTAAACTGGAGGTTAAACGCCAGAATGGGAAAAGCACCAGGGAGCCATTTCCACGTTTAAGCTCCAGTTTGACCTCAAACTGGAGCTTAAACGTGTTCGACCAAGTTTTCTCCTCCAGGGTTGCTCTCTCCATTTCCACGTTTAAGCTCCAGTTTGACCTCAAACTGGAGCTTAAACGTGTTCGACACCTCCAGGGCTACCCTTCTAAGCTTCCACGTTTAACCTCCAGTTTAACCTTAAACTGGAGGTTAAACGTGTTCGACCTCCAAGATGCCTCCTTCCATTTCCACGTTTAACGTCCAGTTTAACCTTAAACTGGAGGTTAAACATGTTCGACCTCCAGAGCTGCCCTTCCTATCTCCACGTTAAGCTTCAGTTTAACCTTAAACTGAAGCTTAAACGTGTTCGACTACATGACTCTCCAGGGCTGCCTTCTTCCATTTCCACGTTTAAGCTTCAGTTTAACCTTAAACTGAAGCTTAAACGTGCTTCTATAAAAGGCCTCACTGGAAGTGTCTGGCGTTTAAGCTGCAGTTTAAGCTTAAACTGCAACTTAAACGCCACTCTTGGAAAAGGTTTCTGGGCCAAAAATAGTGCGGTTTAAGTTAGTCTTTGAGCACAAACATTAACTTAAACTTACTCTGGTATGAAACCCAATTGAATATCATGGTTTATGGGATTGGGCCTGAAGGATTGATGAGTTTGAAATCTCAATTTATTGAGTCATGTGTTATTATTTGATTATCACTAAGTTAGCTCAATGAATGTTACAGAATTTGGATCAACAGCCTCATCAAGATTATGGATCATAAACCCAAGGCAAAAGGAAAGCAGGGAGAGGCCTCAAAGCCCAAGAAACACAACAGAAGCTCAATATAGAAAGTGTATAAATAGGATAGAATTTAAGTTAGGAAGGACTTTACCTTCACTTTTAGCTAGTTTTCATATCTTTGTAATTGAATTCAGAGCTATGACTCACTAAACCCCCTTTCATTGGTTAGGGAGCTCTATTGTAATTCAATGAATCAATAATAGTTTATCTTCTTCTTCAATCTTTTCTCTTGAATTTTGTTAGAAAGCTTCTCGATCTAACTCCATTGGGTAGTTGTCTTGGGAAAGAAACTACCCATAATTGGAATCCTTCGGAACCTTGGGAAAGGAATGGAGGATTCATGCTAGAGAAGCTTTCTCACAGTGAATTGGATTGGGGTTTGGATGGATATTGTGACATGTAATCCTACCAAATTGTGTTCATGAAACTGTGTGGTATAATCAGGATGGCACATCTTCTATACATTTAAAAGGATGGGAATTTGTTTGTTTTAGGGATGTAGCAAGGGATTGGATCCAATCATATAAATGCAAGCAAATTTAATGAACATTGGTGAGGAAAGATACATATTGATTGGAATCTAATCTCAACACCCATATCCCATTTCTGATTTCCATTCTCTTTACATCGCAACTAATCATGCAATCACCCATTCCTTTTATTAGCAAATCTGCTCTTTAATTCATTGCAATTTAAGATTCCGCCATTTTAAATTTCTTGTCATTTACGTTTCCCGCCAATTTTACATTCCGCAAATTCTCAATCCAAATCTTGATTCCGCTCAAGCTAGCACACACTTGTAATCCGAATTGCTCACTCAACCAATCCTTGTGGGATTCGACCTCACTCTATTGTGAGTTTTTACTTGACCGATAACCGGTGCACTTGCCGGAAGGAATTTTGGCCGATCGTGCAATTTCCTAAATCGTAGCATAACTAGTTTATGCGCATCAGTGCCACTGTTAGAGCCCACGTTAACCCTAGTTAACGTGGCCTCTAACATTAAAGGGGAAGAGAAG